>NW_026576674.1:0-232500 GCF_028641065.1 Leucoraja erinaceus
GCTGTAGGCTATCTCCTTTGCTGACCGGGATTTTAATTGGCTCATTGGAGTTTTGCAGAACCAAGAAAAACCGACCGGTAAATGTAATGCCCGCCTAAACTTTATTATATTTGTCCTGGCTTCTTAAAAGTGTCTCCACTCCTTCTCCCCCTTCTCTCACTTCTCTCCCCTTCCTCCCCTCTCTTCCCTACTCTTCCCCCCCCGCCTCCCCTCCACCCCACTCCGCGCTCAACTCCAACGGACTTTGGGGCCCGACGTCTTTTTAAGTTTCCTGTTCTTGCTAGTGTGCTTCAGACACCGCTCATCCCCCTCTTTCCCTGGCCCCCTCGCCTTTTGCGATGTGTGTGTGTGTGTGTGGTGTATATGTGTACGTGCGTGCGTCGCAATGGATGCGTGTGTTTGTGTGTGGGTGTGTGTGTGTGGTGTGTGTGTGTGTGTGGGTGTGTGTGTGTGTGGTGTGTTTGTCTCTCCTGATGGTCAACTCCAGCGCGAGCGTTTAACAGCTAGTGCCCTCTAGCTTGAAGGTCGAGAGACTCGGCTGAAAAGTCGCCGGTAGTGGGACAGGCCCTTTTACCTTTCCTTATCTCTGTATCTCCTTCTCCCCTGGACAGTCCTGAAGAGGGTTCGGTCGACCCGAAACTTCGCCCCTATCCTTCTCTCCAGAGACCTGCACCCTGTTCCTCCTCTGAGCTAACTCCAGCTTTTTGTGTGGAGCTTCGGTTTAAAACCACATCATCTGCAGTTCCTTCCCCTACACTCCTCGACCGCCCACCCTCACTCATCCGAGTCGAGGAATGCCAGATGGGGAGGGAGGGAGGGTGATAGAGATGGGATTGAAGAGAAAATGATATGAGGGGGAGGTGTCTAGATGGGGCATTAGAGGGGTGATTTATAGATGGCAAGGGTTCTGAGTATTTAGTTGAGTTTAGTTTTAGTTACAGAGACAGAGTACGATACTATACGATACAATACAATAGAACTTTATTTATTCCAGGAGGGAAATTGATCTGAACAACAGTCATAAACACACAAAATACATGAAAAATGAAATTAAAGTGAAGAGTGTGAAAGATTGGTTTATATAATTTTAACCGTGCCCAATTACATACCAATGTTTAGTTTAGAGATACAGCGTGGAAACAGCCCTTTGACTCACTGTCCCACGGACCAGCGATTACCCTGTACACTAGTTCTATCCTAGTGAATGGCCTGGATAGAGTGGATGCGTGGCGAGGATGTTTCCCACTAGTGGGAGAGTCTAGGACTAGAAGGCACAGTCCCCAGAATAAAAAGACGTATCTTTAGGAAGGAGATGAGGAGGAACTTACATAGAAACATAGAAAATAGGTGCAGGAGGAGGCCATTCGGCCCTTCGAGCCAGCACCGCCATTCATTGTGATCATGGCTGATCGTCCCGTATCATAACCCGTGCCTGCCTTCTCCCCATATCCCTTGACTCCACTAGCCCCTAGAACTCTATCTAACTCTCTCTTAAATCCATCCAGTGACTTGGCCTCCACTGCCCTCTGTGACAGGGAATTCCATAAATTCACAACTCTCTGGGTGAGAAAGTTTTTTCTCACCTCAGTCTTAAATGACCTCCCCTTTATTCTAAGACTGTGGCCCCTGGTTCTGGACTCGCCCAACATTGGGAACATTTTTCCTGCATTTGGCTTGGCCATTCCTTTTATAATTTTATATCTTTAGTCAGATTTCTTTAGGGTGGTGAATCTGTGGAATTCTTGCCACAGATGGTTGTGGAGGCCAAGTCAGTGGATATATTTGTAATGAGTGGAGTCAAACACATATCAGGACACAACACATGTTTATTAAATGTGCTTACAGAATCAGTCTGCAGGACATTTCATTGCTAGCAGCTACTCATACCGAATAACGTAGGCAAACTCTTGCTAATATAAAACACATATTAGGCAGAGCAACTACTACAAGCACTACAATTGGCTAGTAGGAAATAACCAATCTACAATATTTAAGGCAGATAAAAATAGATTCTTGATTTGTGCGGGGTGTAAGGGATTATGGGGAGAAGGCAGGAGAATGGGGTTGGGAGGGAGAGACAGTCAGGCATGATTAAATGGCAGAGTAGACTTGATGGGCCGAATGGCCTAATTCTGCTACTATCACTTACAAAGTTATGAAAATCATCTGTAATAAGAGGTAACATTCTGGAGTGAATCATCTATCATCATTTCTGAAGTGTTGTAAACTTGAATAGTTACAATTTTAGTAGCGCAGCGTGTAGAGTTGCTGCCTCACAGCGCCGGAGACCCAGGTTCGATCCTGACCACGGGTGCTGTCTGTATGGAGTTTGTACGTTCACCCAGTGACCTGCGTGGGTTTTATCCGGGAGCTCCAGTTTCCACCCACACTCCAAAGATTCCCAAAGGTTTGTAGGTTCATTGGCCATTCTGTAAATTGCCCCTAGTGTGTAGTGAGTATATGTGAAAGTGGGATAACGGAGAACTAGTGTGGACGGGTGATCAATTCTCAGTGCGGACTCGGTGGGCCGAAGGTCCTGTTTCCGCTCTGTATCATAAACTACACTAAACTACACTAAACTAAACTCAACTAAACTCAACTCAACTAAACTAAACTGAACTTCCAGAAGTAAACTCTAAACACCAAACTGCGTGCCACAAAGGAAAAATAAGTTACCAATCTATTTTTATTTATAAAGTTATCGTTCCACATTCTTGCCTTCAGAAGACATGATCTATGCATCAAAATTCCGAACTGTTTTTTAAAACCTTGACATCATCAATGCCCTCTGTGGTATTGTTTGCCTTACCGTAACAAGGTGGACTGAACTATTGGGAATTACAGTAATTCAAACAATTCTAAAGATCATTATGCTGGTGTGAATCGTACGTATACTTGTGCTCATGTAAGATTGCCCCTAGTGTGTGTAGGATAGTGTTAATGTGCGGGATAACTAGTCTGTGTGGACTCCATGGGGCAAAGTAAACTAAACTAAACGTTTAGTTCAGGTTCAATGTAGTTTAGAGATACAGCACGGAAACAGGCCCTTCGGCCCACCATGTCCGTGCCGACCAGCGTTCCCTGCACATTAACACTATCCTACAGAATTTCTCCTCATAGGCTCCAAATCCACTCAGCAAAATCAATAACCCCACTCTCACCATCGACGGCACCACTGTCTCCCCATCTCCCCAGGCCCGCAACCTTGGCGTGATCTTTGATTCCACCCTCTCCCTTGAGCCTCACATCCGCCATGTCATTAAAACCTCCTTCTTTCATCTCCGCAACATCACCAAACTCAGACCCTCTCTCACACCTCCCGCTGCTGAAAGACTCATCCATGCCTTCATCTCCTCCCGACTGGACTATTGCAACTCACTTCTCCTTGGCATCAGCTCCACCTACATCAACCGACTCCAACTGGTCCAGAACGCAGCCGCCCGACTCATCACCCACACCAAATCCTGGCATCACATCACTCCAGTCCTCAAACAACTTCACTGGTTTCCCATCTCCCACCGGATCAACTACAAAATCCTGGTCCTCACCTACAAAGCCCTCCACCATCTGCCCCCCCCCCCCATATCTCACTGACCTCCTCTCCCTCTACCAACCCTCACAGTCCCTCAGATCCACATCAGCCGGTCTCCTCTCCATCCACAAGTCCAACCTCCGCAGTTTCGGGGACAGAGCCTTCTCCAGGGAAGCTCCCAGGCTCTGGAACTCCATCCCCCAACTGATCCGCAATTCCGTGTCCCTCACCATCTTCCAGTCCCGCCTCAAGACCCCTCTCTTCACCTCTGCCTATCCTTAGCCCCACGTCCCCCTCCCTTTTCATCTGTGCATTAATTGCCTCATATTGTGTTTTTGTATTGAATTCTGTCTTGGATTTTGTGTACTAGTCATGTCTCTACTATTTATTTTCATTTCCCCTTACATGTTTTTTCCTCTACCTCTAAATTTTTGTAAGGTGTCCTTGAGACTCTTGAAAGGCGCCCATAAATAAAATGTATTATTATTATTATTATCCTACACAGACAGACAAGGGACATTGTGCCATCATACCCCACCAATTAACTTACAAACCTGTACGTCAATGGAGTGTGGGAGGAAACTGAAGCACCCGGAGAAAACACACGCAGGTCACGGGGAGAACGTACAAACTCCGCACAGACAGCACCCGCAGTCAGGATCGAACCCGGGTCTCTGTCGCTGTGAGGCAGCAACTCTACCGCTGCGCCACTGTGCCTTTAAATAAAGCTCTTTGTCGTTTTATTTAGTGTCGGTGAGAGAGCTGTAACCACAGGACACTGTTCCTGTTTAAAAAAAAAATCAAAATAAACTCCATTCAAAATATTCTTTATTCAGAATAAAAAATATACTGAGCAAGAACTGTGCAAAAATTCTGTTCATTAGCATCCTATAAAATGCAAATTATCCCTGGTGAGTGTAGGATAGAGTAAGTGTGTGAGGATCGCTGGTCAGTTCGGACTCGATGGGCCGAAGGGCCTGTTTCTGCCTTGTATCTCTAAACTAAACTAAACGAAACTGAAATAAACTAAACTAAACTGATCTGTCCACATAAACATTTCAGAGAATTGACACACGGGGATATTAATCATTTTATAAAATGAGGAACTGATTAGAAACCCCACTGAATAAACACAATGAGCTGAACGGAAATAGAAACATAGAAACATAGAAATTAGGTGCAGGAGTAGGCCATTCGGCCCTTCGAGCCTGCACCGCCATTCAATATGATCATGGCTGATCATCCAACTCAGTATCCCGTACCTGCCTTCTCTCCATACCCCCCGATCCCCTTAGCCACAAGGGCCACATCTAACTCCCTCTTAAATATAGCCAATGAACTGACCTCAACTACCCTCTGTGGCAGAGAGTTCCAGACATTCACCACTCTCTGTGTGAAAAAAGTTCTTCTCATCTCGGTTTTAAAGGATTTCCCCCTTATCCTTAAGCTGTGACCCCTTGTCCTGGACTTTCCCCAACATCGGGAAACAATCTTCCTGCATCTAGCCTGTCCAAACCCCTTAAGAAATTTTGTAAGTTTTCTATAAGAGCCCCCGCTCAATCTTCTAAATTCTAGAATGTTGCTCAACTAAAAATTGATTTAGTGATGTCCGTAAATGCCAACCTGGGGCCAATCCCAAGGAAGGCATCTTGTTTACTTAATCTTCAAAAATAGACCAGTTGAATAAACAAATGTTAAGAATGTTCATAAACAAATCTGACACGTACTCAGCGGGACAGGCAGTTGTATAAGACATTAGTGAGGTTCTATTTTTAAAGTATTGTGTTCAGTTCTGGGCACCGTGTTACAGGAAACATGTTATCAAGCTGGAAAGGTTACAGGAAGGATGTTGCCAGGACTTCCTGTAGTCAGTGTGTGAGGCAGGGGGCAGAGAATGGTAGCACTCTGACACAAAATGTAGGGGAGAGAGAAGTAAAAGAAAATAATCAGAGAATAAGAGAGGGTGGGTTTCTTAAATGTGTATATTTTAATGCTAGGAGCATTGTAAGAAAGGTGGATGAACTTAGAGCCTGGATTGACACCTGGAAGTATGATGATGTGGCGATCAGTGAAACATGGTTGCAGGAGGGCTGTGATTGGAAACTAAATATTCCAGGATTTCGTTGCTTCAGGTGTGATAGAATTGGAGGGGCAAGAGGTGGAGGTGTTGCATTGCTTATCAGGGAAGATATTACAGCAGTGCTTTGGCAGGATAGATTAGAGGGCTCGTCTAGGGAGGCTATTTGGGTGGAACTGAGAAATGGGAAAGGGGTAGCAACACTTATAGGGGTGTATTATAGACCGCCAAATGGGGAGCGAGAATTGGAAGAGCAAATATGTAAGGAGATTGCAGATATTAGTAGTAAGCACAAGGTAGTGATTGTGGGAGATTTCAATTTTCCACACATAGACTGGGAAACACATTCTGTAAATGGGCTGGATGGGTTGGAGTTTGTAAAATGTGTGCAGGATAGTTTTTTGCAACAATACATAGAAGTACCTACTAGAGAAGGGGCGGTACTGGACCTCCTGTTAGGAAATGAGATGGGTCAGGTGGCAGAGGTATGCGTTGGGGAACAGTTCGGGTCCAGTGATCACAATACCATTAGTTTCAATATAATTATGGAGAGGGTCTGAACTGGACCTAGGGTTGAGATATTTGATTGGAGAAAGGCTAACATTGAGGAGATGCGAAAGGATTTAAAAGGAGTAAATTGAGACAGTTTGTTTTATGGGAAAGATGTGGAAGAGAAATGGAGTACATTTAAGGTGACATTTTAAGAGTACAGATACTTTATGTCCCTGTTCGGTTGAAAGGAAATCGTAAAAATAGTAAAGAGCCATGGTTTTCAAGGGAAATTGGACACTTGGTTCAGAAAAAGAGGGAGATCTACAATAATTATAGGCAGCATGGAGTAAATGAGGTGCTTGAGGAGTATAAAGAATGTAAAAAGAATCTTAAGAAAGAAATTAGAAAAACTAAAAGAAGATATGAGGTTGCTTTGGCAAGTAAGGTAAAAGTAAATCCGAAGGGTTCCTACCGCTATATTAATAGCAAAAGGATACGAGGGATAAAATTGGTCCATTAGAGAGTCAGAGTGGACAACTATCTGCAGAGCCAAAAGAGATGGGGGAGATATTGAACATTTTCTTTTCTTCGGTATTCACCAAGGAGAAGGATATGGAATTATGTGAGGTAAGGGAAACAAGTAGAGTAGCTATGGAAACTATGAAGATCAAAGAAGAGGAAGTACTGACACTTTTGAGAAATATAAAAGTGGATAAGTCTCCAGGTCCGGACAGGATATTCCCTAGGACATTGAGGGAAGTTAGTGTAGAAATAGCAGGGGCTATGGCAGAAATATTTCAAATGTCATTAGAAACGGGAATAGTGCCGGAGGATTGGCGTACTGCGCATGTTGTTCTTTTGTTTAAAAAGGGGTCTAAGAGTAAACCTAGCAATTATAGACCTGTTAGTTTGACGTCAGTGGTGGGCAAATTAATGGAAAGAATACTTAGAGATAATATATATAAGCATCTGGATAAACAGGGTCTGATTAGGAACAGTCAACATGGATTTGTGCCTGGAAGGTCATGTTTAACTAATCTTCTTGAATTTTTTGAAGATGTTACTCGGGAAATTGATGAGGGTAAAGCAGTGGATGTTGTGTATATGGACTTCAGTAAGGCCTTTGACAAGCTTCCTCATGGAAGGTTGGTTAAGAAGGTTCAATGGTTGGGTATTAATGGTGGAGTAGCAAGATGGATTCAACAGTGGCTGAATGGGAGATGCCAGAGAGTAATGGTGGATGGTTGTTTGTCAGGTTGGAGGCCAGTGACGAGTGGGGTGCCACAGGGATCTGTGTTGGGTCCACTGTTGTTTGTCATGTACATCAATGATCTGGATGATGGTGTGGTAAATTGGTTTAGTAAGTATGCAGATGATACTAAGATAGGTGGGGTTGCAGGTAATGAAGCAGAGTTTCAAAGTCTACAGAGAGATTTATGCCAGTTGGAAGAGTGGACTGAAAGATGGCAGATGGATTTTAATGCTGATAAGTGTGAGGTGCTACATCTTGGCAGGACAAATCAAAATAGGACGTACATGGTAAATGGTAGGGAATTGAAGAATATAGGTGAACAGAGGGATCTGGGAATAACTGTGCACAGTTCCCTGAAAGTGGAATCTCATGTAGATAGGGTGGTAAAGAAAGCTTTTGGTGTGCTGGCCTTTATAAATCAGAGCATTGAGTATAGAAGTTGGGATGTAATGTTAAAATTGTACAAGGCATTGGTGAGGCCAATTCTGGAGTATGGTGTACAATTTTGGTCGCCTAATTATAGGAAGGATATCAACAAAATAGAGAGTACAGAGGAGATTTACTAGAATGTTGCCTGGGTTTCAGCAACTAAGTTACAGAGAAAGGTTGAACAAGTTAGGGCTTTATTCTTTGGAGCGCAGAAGGTTAAGGGGGGACTTGATAGAGGTTTTTTTAAATGATGAGAGGGATAGACAGAGTTGACGTGGAAAAGCTTTTCCCACTGAGAGTAGGGAAGATTCAAACAAGGGGACATGACTTGAGAATTAAGGGACTGAAGTTTAGGGGTAACATGAGGGGGGAACTTCTTTACTCAGAGAGTGGTAGCTGTGTGGAATGAGCTTCCAGTGAAGGTGGTGGAGGCAGGTTCGTTTTTATCATTTAAAAATAAATTGGATAGTTGTTCCGTATGGATGGGAAGGGAATGGAGGGTTATGGTCTGAGCGCAGGTATATGGGACTAGGGGAGATGATGTGTTCAGCACGGACTAGAAGGGTCGAGATGGCCTGTTTCCCGTGCTGTAATTGTTGTATGGTTATATGTTATATGACTAGAGGGTGTGGGCTATAGGCAGAAGTTGAGTCTGGGACTATTCCCTGGAGCGCAGGAGGATGAGGGGTGATCATATAGAGGTGTATAAAACCATGAGAGGAATAGTTCGGGTAGATGCACAGAGTCTCTTGCCCAGAGTAGGGGAATCGAGGACCAGAGGACACAGGTTTAAGGTGAAGGGGGAAAGATTTAATAGGAATCTGAGCGGTAACTTTTTCACACAAAGGGTGGTGGAACAAAGGTGTATGGAACAAACTGCCAGAGGAGGTAGTTGAGGCTGGGACTATCCCAACGTTTAACAAACAGTTAGACAGGTACATGGACCGGACAGGTTTGGAGTGATATGGATAATGTGCAGGCAGGTGGCACTAATGTAGCTGGGACATGTTGGCCGTTGTGGGCGAGTTGGGCTGAAGGGCCTGTTTCCACACTGTATCACTCTATGACACTACAATTCTATGATTAAGCAGGACTTCCCTTTCAAGCCAATGTCTGCCTGCTCCTGTCTCAGTGAACTGATCGCCAAATACTAGGGATGTTGAGGCTCTATAAGGCGCTGATCAGACCGCATCAGGAGCATTGTGAGCAGTTTTGGGCCTCATATCTGAGGAAGGATGTGGAGAGGATCCAGAGTAGGTTCACGAGAATGATCCCAGGATTGATTTGGTTGGCATGTGATGAGCCTTTGTCAGCACTGGGCCTGAACTCACTGGAGTTTGAAAGGATGAGGGGGAAGGGTCTCATTGAAACATACAGAATAATGAAAAGCCTGGATAGAGTGGATGTGGAGAGGATGTTTCCATTACTGGGAGTCTAAGACCACAGGCCATAGCATCAGAATTAATGGACGTTCCTTTAGGAAGGAGATGAGGAGGAATTTCTTTAGTCAGATGGTGGTGAATCTGTGGAATTCATTGCCACAGACGGCTGTGGAGGCCATCAATTGTTATTTGTAAGGCAGAGATAGATAGATTCTTGATTAGTACGGGTGTCAGGGGTTATGGGGAGAATGGGGTTGAGAGGAAAAAATAGATAGATCAGCTATGATTGAATGGCAGAGTCGATTTGATGGGCCGAATGGCCTAATTCTGCTCCTATATCTTATGAAAATGGCAGCCTGCATCACCAGAGACCCCCACACCACCCTGGACACTCTCTCATTTCTCATTTCACCCCTGCCATTGGGAAGAAGGTATAACAATCTGAAAACTATAATGTCCAGATTCAGGAACAGCTTCTTCCCTACAACCACCAGTCTCTTGAACGCTATGAACTGCAAGTAAAGTCCAAACTACAAACTGCCTTGGTTGCACTGGGGCCCTTTGGATCTGTTTTGTTCTGCACCATATTGCTTACATGCCCAACACACTGGTCTAGGTGAAAATTAGTTACAGACAATGAGACTCAGCAGGACGACAGTGAAACTGTGCAACAATTGGGGTGAGGGAGAGACGGGGAGAGAGGATGCAAGGGTTAAAGTTCCTTCGGACACAGATGCTAACCATGTTCTCCAGAGATGCTGACTGAGCCGCTGAGTTACTCCGGCAACTGGTGTCCAATTTTTAATGACAATATTTCCGTCTGCATCTGCCTGTTTCCCATTGCTCCAAGCTCTGCTCGTGAACACAAGTTAGTCCCCTCACTTCAGGTAGCCCCGGCATTCCCTCTCTCTCCATCCCTCCCCCACCCAAGTCACACCAGCTTCTCATTTACACCCAACAAACAGCCAGCAACGGCGTGTTTCCTTTCTCATCGTTACATTTTTGCACATCTTCCATTCATTGTTCTTTATCTCTCCACATCACCGTCTATATCTCTCGTTTCCCTTTTCCCTAACCAGTTTGAAGAAGGGTCTCGACATGAAAAGTCACCCATTCCTTCTCTCCAGAGATGCTGCCTGTCCCGCTGAGTTAAGCCAGCTTTTTTCTTTCTATCTTTGGTATAAACCAGCAGCTGCACTTTCACACCATTTTGATTGTTGGTCGATTTCAAAACTGAAACTGATTTTCTGAACCTGAATAATGATAAACAAACTACCGCAGATTGGAAGAAGTGACTCAACTTGAAATGTCTCCGATCCATTTTCTTCAGAGATGCTTCCTGACCTGCTGAATGTTGGTTTTAGTTTTAGACTAGACTAAGTGGGCCCTTTGGGTCCCATGTTCACACGGGAGGGCTGGGCTCCCAATGCAATATTCCACCTCTACCCCATTTCCAAATTGGTGGCCAGTTGGAGGGGGGGGGGGGGGGGGGGGGGGGGTGGGGGGGGGGGGGGGGGGGGCTTTTTGTAACTCTAGTATGGGTGTTTTGGGCCGAAGAGACTGGTTTTCAGAGGGCTAATAAGGAAATTGTGGGCCAAATTGATTCTTGGGCTGGCAGCTCAGTCACTCAGGCCTGGTGGGCTGGCAGCTCAGTCACTCAGGGCTGGTGGGCTGGCAGCTCAGTCACTCAGGGCTGGTGGGCTGGCAGCTCGGTCACTCAGGGCTGGTGGGCTGGCAGCTCAGTCACTCAGGGCTGGTGGGCTGGCAGCTCAGTCACTCAGGGCTGGCAGCTCAGAAACTGCCAGAAATTCTGCCCAAAAGAGGCGAGAGACTCTGTGAGAGAGAAAGGGGAGAGGGTGGAAAATCAATTTTAGACATTTTTCATCCTTTTCTACAGATCACAGCAATGAAGGAGGAATGTCTATCCTGGCCTGAATCCCACAGGGAGCCAATGAAGGGAGGAAGAAAAATACTGGGGTGAAGTTTAATATTTACAGGGGGGATACTTAGTGATGGGCCTAAGGGACTCTTCATGGGCTAGTACAGACTTGATGGGCCTGTAAAAAAAATTCTGAGTGCAATCTCAGTGAAAGGCACATTTTCTGGACTTTTCCTGGCCTGGCGCAAGCCTTTTGGGCCAAATGAATGAATGAATCTCTTTATTGTCATTGCACATGGTACAACAAAATTTAAAAGTCAATCCCACGGTGCGATTCACAAGAGCAATTTTAAATATATAAGAAAAGGTAAAAATATATACATATTAAAAAAAATTACAGAAAAATAACAATAGCAGCTGAGGTAGAACCATTCAGTTGAATGTGAGTGTTATTTCTTATTTTGCAATTGGAGGGGCAAGAGGTGGAGGTGTTGCATTGCTTATCAGGGAAGATATTACAGCAGTGCTTTGGCAAGATAGATTATAGGGCTCGTCTAGGGAGGCTATTTGGGTGGAACTGAGAAATGGGAAAGGGGTAGCAACACTTATAGGGATGTATTATAGACCGCCAAATGGGGAGCGAGAATTGGAAGAGCAAATATGTAAGGAGATTGCAGATATTAGTAGTAAGCACAAGGTAGTGATTGTGGGAGATTTCAATTTTCCACACATAGACTGGGAAACACATTCTGTAAATGGGCTGGATGGGTTGGAGTTTGTAAAATGTGTGCAGGATAGTTTTTTGCAACAATACATAGAAGTACCTACTAGAGAAGGGGCGGTACTGGACCTCCTGTTAGGAAATGAGATGGGTCAGGTGGCAGAGGTATGTGTTGGGGAACAGTTCGGGTCCAGTGATCACAATACCATTAGTTTCAATATAATTATGGAGAGGGACAAAACTGGACCTAGGTCTTTATTCTCTGGAGCGCAGAAGGTTAAGGGGGGACCTGATAGAAGTCTTTAAAATGATGAGAGGGATAGACAGAGTTGATGTGGACAAGCTTTTCCCTTTGAGAATAGGGAAGATTCAAACAAGAGGACATGACTTCAGAATTAAGGGACAGAAGTTTAGGGGTAATATGAGGGGGAACTTCTTTACTCAGAGTGGTAGCGGTGTGGAATGAGCTTCCAGTGGAAGTGGTGGAGGCAGGTTCATTGGTATCATTTAAAAATAAATTGGATAGGCATATGGATGAGAAGGGAATGGAGGGTTATGGTATGAGTGCAGGCAGGTGGGACTAAGGGGAAAAAAAATTGTTCGGCACGGACTTGTAGGGCCGAGATGGCCTGTTTCCGTGCTGTAATTGTTATATGGTTATATGGTTATATGGTGTTGAATCTGTGGAATTCATTGCCATTCAAGGCTGTGGAGGCCAAGTCAATGGATATTTTTAGGGCAGAGATAGATAGATTCTTGATTTTACTTCGGAGTCACGTGAGTGACTACGTGAAGAACCCACCCAGTGCGCAGGCGCGACATTACGCCAGCAGCGCAACAGCGGCGGCAGCTGGAGTCAGGCTCTCCAGCTGCAGGATAAAACAAGACCTTCAGGTAAGTGTTTTTTCGTTGAATAGGAGAAAGCAGTCGTTAGTATGGCTACCAGAAAACGACTCGCAAAAAGAACTGCCTGCCCGACTCCCCCCGAGGAGGGTTCGATATCCGGGCGGCAGCCACTGGCGGCGGGACAGCTGTTCCAGCGCTCCCCAACACCTGAACCCGAGCCGCTCCCTGTGCCGCCGACTTCAACACCGCGCACAGGGAGGAAGTCCACGCGAAAAACGGACCGGCCGGTGGTCTCCGATTCATCGGAGGAACTGGATGCGTCTCCTCCTAGGAAGCGGAGAGACAGCCGCATGAGCTGCATGAGGCAGCTCCTCGAGCAGATGCTCGAGCAGGAGATGCAAGATAAGCATCCCTATGGAGGACGGGCTTATGCCTCCTCTAAACTGTCACCGCATCCCTCTGCTCCCTCTTTATTCGAGGTTAGCAAGGGAGGCCAGGGCTGGGCTGGCTTAACCCATGGGCAGGCGGACGACTGCGCTAGCATGCCAGGGGAGCAGGAGCACGAAGAGCTGCTGGGTGTTGTTGGCCGCTACGCGGCACCTCCACGAGCTGGCAGAATACTGGAACCGAGGATGGCAGCCAGTATTAACAAACTCTCAAATAAAGCCCTGCAGGAAAAGGTCATCCTAGAGGCTCTAGAGACCTACACAGCACCTGAAAACTGCGAGGCGCTGAGAGTAAAAACAGTCAACGGACAAATTTGGAGCCAGCTGGGACAACATATCCATGGACAAGAGCTAAAAATGCAGCGCATCTTAAAGCTCCACACAGCGGCTATCACCGCCTTCGCTCGGTCCACTGAAAACACCGACCTCACCACCTGCCAACAGGACGTACTAGCACTTATGTGCAACACTCAGTACGAGATAAACAACCTGAGGCGGGATAACATCAGACCTTCCCTCAACCCCAAATATGCGGGGTTATGCAAAGCCCCTGCACCAGACAACGAGGCACTGCTGTTTGGGGCCGACCTAGCCAAAAGGCTAAAAGAACTAGAAGAGGCAGCCAAACCTGTGGGCCTCATGAGGGCAGGCCTAGGACCGAGCAGAACTCAAACACCCAGTTGGCAGCACCCCTCGGCATCCACCAGCAAATATCGAACAAGGACTGGTGAAAGCCCGGCGACCACTTCACATTACCCCCAAAGGTCTTTTTTAGACAGGGGCCCAGAGCAGAGGGCCTGCACCGCCATTTAATATGATCATGGCTGATCATCCAACTCAGTATCCTGTACCTGCCTTCTCTCCATACCCCCTGATCCCTTTAGCCACAAGGGCCACATCTAACTCCCTCTTAAATATAAACAATGAACTGGCCTCAACTGCCGTCTGTGGCAGAGAATTCCAGAGATTCACCACTCTCTGTGTAAAAAATGTTTTCCTCATCTCGGTCCTAAAAGATTTCCCCCTTATCCTTAAACTGTGACCCCTTGTTCTGGACTTCCCCAACATCGGGAACAATCTTCCTGCATCTAGCCTGTCCAACCTCTTAAGAATTTTGTAAGTTTCTATAAGATCCCCCCTCAATCTTCTAAATTCTAGCGTGTACAAGCTGAGTCTATCCAGCCTTTCTTCATATGAAAGTCCTGACATCCCAGGAATCAGTCTGTATAGCAAGATAACATGGACAGCTATGTGTTTTTATTATTACACATTATTCTACATAGATATATTTATTATACAACGTGGAAACATGCCCTACAACCGTGTACATAGCCGTGCGGAGCAGTGACCACCCGAATGGCCAACTCCTGCACCTATCGTCTATTGTCTGTTGTATGATTGCGACCTCAGACTTCAGAGTTAAAGGGCTGAAAGAGGCCCTTCGGCCCACCGAGTCCATGCTGGCCAGCGATCACCCAGCACACTAATACTATCCAACACACACTAGGTTTACAGTTCACAATTTTTACCGAATTAACCTGCAAACCTGTACGTCTTTGAGGCGTGGGAGCAAACCGGAGCACACGGTCACAGGGAGAACGTACAAACTTGGCACACACAGCCACACACACAGCACCAGAGGTCAGGATCGAACTCGGGTCTCCAGCACTCTGTGTCTATCTCCAGAGATGCTGCCTGACCCGCTGAGTTACCCCAGCACTTTGTGTCTATATGAGTTCACTTGTTGTCTAACAAGTACCCTGTACTATATAAATGACTTTAAACTTTGAGGAGAAAGTTGAGCCAGACTTTGAGAGATTCCGGGATAACTTTCGCAAAGATTGAAATTGTAAATCTAGTTGTTTAAGAAGCAACTGCAGACGGCAGGTAGAATCGAAGGTAGATAAAAATGCTGTGGAAACTCAGCGGGTGCGGCAGGATCTATGGAGCGAAGGAAATAGACAACGTTTCGGGCCGATCCCCTTCTTCATCCTATTTCCTTCGCTCCATAGATGCTGCTGCACCCGCTGAGTTTCTCCAGCATTTTTGTCTTAGTAAACCTACTTACCGTGAATGGATTTGAAAGCTCCTTATAAAAACGCAACAGGTTTGAAAGCCTTCCCTCTGTCAAATATGACAATTTCTCAAGTCAGAAAGGTGCATTAAATGATTGAAACACCGTCGACCCCACCCACACACACACACACACACACACACACACACACACACACACACACACACACACACACACAGGCGTTGCTGGTTCACTCCAAGTTTACCTTTGGGTCACTCGCCCCCTACTGGGTCGAAAGGTGTTTGGTTTAAATTTACCTTGAGATCGACACAAAATGCTGCAGTAACTCAGCGGGACAGGCAGCATCTCTGGAGAGAAGGGATGGGTGGCGTTTCGGGTCGAGACCCTTCTTCAGAACCAAGTCAGACTTGACCTGAAATGTCACCCATTCCTTCTCTCCAGAGACGCTACCTGTCCCGCTGAGTTACTCCAGCATTTTTGTATCTCTCTCCAGTGAGAAAGACTGGATAGTCTATCTCCAGTGAGACAGACTGCTACATTATTTACAAGCAGCTTAACGTGGACTCGTGTAAATGTTTCACAAGAACTACCAGACGCCGGGGGATAAGTCCTTCCATCCAGAAATCCCCCCACTATAGATTCAGTCAGTGCTCTAATTTGTATTAAAGAATAAAAATACTCACTCGGCGGTAGATATCCGGGTTGATAAAAAGGTGCTCGGATCATTTACGATGTATATATAGTGCACTCCTGCTTTAAGCTCCACCCACGCTGTCCTTAATAAAAAAGCGTACACACGGGGTTAGACACAAAGTACTCGAATGACTCAGCAGATCAGGCAGCATCTCTGGAGAGAAGGAATAGGCGACCCAGCCAAATTAACGTGCAAACCTGCACGTCTTGCAGATGTGGGTGCAAACCGGGGCACCCGGAGAAAACCCATACGGTCACAGGGAGAACGAACAAACTTGGCACACGGACACATACACAGCACCCGAGGGAGCCGCTTAGTTACTCCAGCACTTTGTGTCTGTGTCTCCGGAGATGCTGACTGGCCCGCTGAGTTACTCCAGCACATTGTGTCTATCTGAGATTTCTTGTCGTCTAACAAGTACAATAGAAACATAGAAAATAGGTGCAGGAGTAGGCCATTCGGCCCTTCGAGCCTGCACCGCCGTTCAATATGATCATGGCTGATCATCCAACTCAGTATCCTGTACCTGCCTGACAAGGGTCACATCTAACTCCCTCTTAAATATAGCCAATGAACTGGCCTCAACTACCTTCTGTGGCAGAGAATTCCAGAGATTCACCACTCTCTGTGTGAAAAATGTTTTTCTCATCTCAGTCCAAAAAGACTTCCCCTTTATCCTTAAACTGTGACCCCTTGTTCTGGACTTCCCCAACATCAGGAATAATCTTCCTGCACCTACCCTGTCCAACCCCTTAAGAATGTTGTAAGTTTCTATAAGATCCCCCCTCAATCTTCTAAATTCTAGCAACTGGAAACATGACTTTAAACGTCGAGAACAGTAAAAAATACTCACTCGGTGGTGGATGGATGTCCTGGTTTATAAAAGTTGCTCAGATTATTTCTACTTATATAGTGGCTCTCCTGCCTTGAGTTCCACCACGCTGAGTTACTCCAGCACTTCTGTGCCTACAGAGATGACTATTTCTGACACATAATCAGAATGATTCATCGAAGCATTGCCTACACACACACACACACATCCATTCTTCAGCCCAACTTTATCTTTGAATCGCCAGCTGGTTCAGTCTTTGTTTCTGTCGCTGCCCACAGGGTCGAAAGATGCTTGGTATAAGTTTACTTTTAGGTAGACACAGAGTGCTGGAGTACCTCAGCGGGACAGGCAGCATCTCTGGAGAGAAGGGATGGGTGACGTTTCGGGTCGAGGCCCTTCTTCAGACTGAGAGTCGGGGAGAGGGAAACGAGAGATAGAGATGGTGATGTAGAGAGGTATAGAACAAATGATTGAAATATATGCAAAAAAAGTAACGATGAAAAGGGAAACAGGCCATTGTTCGCTGTAGGCTGGGTGAAAACGAGTTACAGACAATGAGACTCAACAAGACGACTGAAGCTGGTACGACTTGAGTGAGGGAGGGATGGAGAGAGTGGGGAAACAAGGAAGGGTTACCTAAAGTTAGATAAGTCAATATTCATACCTTTTGTGTGTTAGCTGCCCGAGCGAAATATGCGGTGCTGTTCCTCCAATTTTAAACGCTACCACTGGACTTGGCAAATCACGAAGAATTCAGTGATCTGAATGTCTCGCCCATCACATGATTACCTGCGGTCTCCTAGCAATTGTGGGCGGCACGGTGGCGCAGCGATAGAGTTGCTGCCTCACAATGCCCGAGACCCTGGTTCAATCCTGGCCACAGGTGCTGTCTGTACCGAGTTTGCATGTTCTCCCCGTGACCCGTGTGGGTTTTCTCCGGGTGCTCCAGGTTCCTCCCACACTCCAAAGTCGTACAGGGTTGTACGCTAATTGGCTTTGGTAAAAATTGTAAATTGTCCCTAGTGTAGTGGTCCGCACTGATCAGCGATCCCCGCACACTAACAATATTCTCCACACACTTGGGCAGGAGTTCCCAACCTTTTTCGTCCCGTTTACCCCCGGCAACTTTAATAGCACATAACAATGTTATTTCACTTATTTATGAACAACTAATGATGAGCAGGTACCAGTATACCAGAACCAAACACAGTCAGTCAATGAAAACAAACATGTACAAATCCAAAATCAACAAATGTACCCCCTGGGGTAAATCTGTGGATGTGTGGGAGGGAAGGGAAATCTGGGAACAAACCCTCACAGGTCACGGGGACAACGTACAAACTCCATACAGGCAGCACCCGTAGTCAGGATTGAACTGGGCTCTCCAAAGAAGAACAGGTTTGTAGGTAAATTGGCTTGGGAGAAAAATGTAAATTGTCCATAGTGTGTGTAGGATAGTGTTAGTGTGCGGGGATCGCTGGTCGGTGCGGACTCGGTGGGCCGAAGGGCCTGTTTCCGTGCTGTATCTCTAAACTAAACTAAATTACCCCCCCCCCCCACTCCACTCCACGCATTAATTTATGATGACGTCTGTTCCAGTCACCAGAAACCACAGCTGTTACAATAACTTTATATCAAAAGAGACATTGTGAAATATTACTTTATTGACTTATTTCCTGAATGCGTTTTTATGATCACTGAATTCTAGTTCAAGTTACCTTTGTTGTCATCTGCACCGATTGGTACAGATATCAAAGCCTGAATTGTAAACCACTGTAGATATGTTAATATTAGCATTAAAAGATGAGGGTTTAGTGCGTGGGTCTCAAATGAGGCAAGTAGTCCGCAGTTTGAGAAGCACTATACTTTATTTCCTCCCGGTTCAGGGGAAGACGAAACCAGGGGAAAGATGGCACCCAAACCCTGCCTTTTATACCCTCCGGCTAAGGACCGCCTCCGGACTGCGCCACTCCTGTGCCGAGGGGTTCGGCAGTATAATGGCACGACCCTTAGGAGCCGCCACAGGACCCCCCCCCCAGAACCAGAGGCACAAAACGCACCGGCGGGCGCATGACCCGGCCGGCCCGTGTGCGGAAGTCAGCAGATCCTGGGGCTTGCGGGGGCGTAGGTGGAGGGACAGGTCGAGGGGCCGGCGGGAGGACAGGTGGAGTGACAGGTGGAGGGAGCCGTGAGGGGGGACGCCCTCGGGGCCGAGGTTGAGCAACCAGCACCGGCTGGTCAATGTCCAGGTGCGCCGGCTTCAAACGGTCAATCGACACGGCCTCCGGCCGGCCCCCCATGTCCAGGACAAAAGTCGACTGCCCGTGTTCCAGCACCCGGAACGGGCCCTCGTACGGCCTCTGAAGTGGCGTCCGGTGGGCATCACGGCGCAGGAAGACGTATGGGCAGTCCGTGAGGGCCATTGGCACGTGTGGGCGAAATGACCCATGGCGGGATGTCGGGACGGGTGCGAGCCTGCCAACTCGCTCGCGAAGGCGTTGAAGGGTGGAGGAGGGCGTTTCCTGCTGCTCCGGCGCCGACGGCACGAACTCCCCGGGCACTGTGAGTGTCGACCCGTACACCAGCTCCGCCGATGATGAGGCCAAGTCCTCTTTGGGAGCGGTCCGGATGCCCAGCATGACCCACGGCAACTCGTCCATCCAGTCCGGGCCGGTGAGCCGTGCCTTCAATGCCGCCTTCAGCTGCCGGTGGAACCTCTCCACCAGACCGTTAGCCTGCGGGTGGTAAGCCGTGGTGTGGTGCAGCTGCACCCCCAGCAAGCGAGCCATGGCTGACCACAGCTCGGAGGTGAACTGTGGCCCCCGGTCGGAGGAGATGTGCGCCGGCACCCCCGAAGCGAGCAATCCAGGGCGCGGACAACGCACGAGCACCCGTAGCCGATGAGGTGTCAGCCAACGGAATGGCCTCCGGCCACCGCGTGAAGCGGTCCACCATGGTCAAAAGGTGGGTGATGCCCCGGGACGGTGGAAGGGGCCCCACAATGTCCACGTGGAGATGGTCGAACCGCCGGTGAGGTAGACCGAACTCCTGGAGAGGTGCGCGGACATGGCGCTGGATCTTTGCTGTCTGGCACGGGATGCAGGTGCGAGCCCAATGGGCAACTTGCTTGCGCAGACCGTGCCACATGAAGCGAGCTGCCACCAGTGCCGTTGTCGCCCGGATTGATGGGTGAGCCAGTCCGTGGATGACCTCGAACACTCTCCGGCGCCAGGTGGCAGGGACGATGGGGCGCGGCTGACCGGACGACACATCGCACAGGATTGTCATACCCCCAGGACCGAGAGGGACATCCTCAAGACGGAGTCCGGAGATGGCAGTCCGGTAGGTGGGCACCTCGTCGTCCGTGAGCTGTGCCGCCGCCAGAGCAGAATAGTCCAATCCGGGCGCCACCTCGAACACGGCATTTATAGCAGGGCGGGACAATGCGTCGGCCACCCGGTTCTCTTTCCCCTTGACGTAGCGGATGGCTGTGGTGTACTCGGAGATGTAAGCCAACTGCCGCTGCTGACGTGCGGACCAGGGGTCGGAAACCTTCTGCAGGGCGAAAGTGAGCGGCTTATGGTCGGTGTAGGCGGTGAACGGGCGGCCCTCCAGGAAGTAACGAAAATGGCGCACAGCCAGGTACAGAGCCAGGAGCTCACGATCGAACGCACTGTACTTGGTCTGCGCGCGGTTGAGGTGCCGACTGAAGAAGGCCAGAGGCCGCCAAACTCCGCCCGTCAGCTGCTCCAGTACAGCACCAACTGCCGACTCCGAGGCATCCACAGTGAGAGCAGTCGGGGCATCTTCCCGCGGGTGCACCAGCAGCACGGCCCGAGCAAGGGCCTCCTTCGCGCCGTCGAAAGCTGCCTCCGCCTCGTGGGTCCACTCAACGCTCTTCTGCTGCCCACCCGCCAGAAGTTGATACAGGGGCCGCATGATGTGGGCCGCGGATGGCACAAAACGATGGTAGAATGCCACCATGCCGACAAATTCCTGCAGGCCACGCACCGTGCGTGGGCGGGGAAACCGACGGACTGCGTCAACCCTGTCAGGTAGGGGAACTGCGCCTAGCGCAGTCACGCGGTGGCCGAGAAAGTCAATTTCGTTGACCCCAAAACGGCACTTGTCCAGGTTGATGGCCAAACCATGCTCGCTGAGCCGCTGACAGAGCTGTCGAAGGTGAGCGCAGTGTTCCTGCTGCGAGCGGCTGGCCACCAGGATGTCGTCCAGGTACACGAACACGAATTCGAGGTCACGACAAACCCCGTCCATGAGGCGCTGAAAGGCCTGTGCGGCGTTCTTGAGGCCGAACGGCATCCGAGTAAACTCGTAAAGCCCGAATGGCGTGATGATAGCCGTCTTGGGTACGTCATCCGGGTGAACCGGGATCTGGTTATAACCCCGCACCAGATCCACTTTCGAAAAAAATGTGGCCCCAGCCAAATGGGCCGTGAAGTCCTGGATGTGGGGTACGGGGTATCGATCCGCTGTTGTTGCAGCGTTCAGCCGTCGGTAATCCCCACAAGGTCGCCAGCCCCCGCTTGACTTAGGGACCATGTGGAGTGGGGACGCCCAAGGGCTGCTCGAAGGGCGGACGATCCCCAAGGCCTCCATCGTGCGGAATTCCCGCCGTGCCAGACGCAGTTTATCTGGGGGCAGTCGTCGTGCTCGTGCATGGAGGGGTGGGCCGGTAGTCGGGATATAATGTACAACTCCGTGGCTGGGGGTTGCTGAATGAAACTGCGGAGTGAGAATGTCCGGGAACGCAGCCAAGATTCGTGCGTATCGGGAGTCCACGGACGCCAGTGGCCGTCCCACCGGTTGACCCAAGCGCAACGTGATCGGCTCCATTGTAGTGGCGTTGACCAAACGCTGACGCCCGACGTCCACCATGAGGGAATGCGTCCGGAGAAAATCGGCCCCGAGCAATGGTTGGGAGACGTCGGCAACGGTAAAGTTCCATGAAAAATGGCAGGAGCCGAGCACGATGGGAACCATGCGCAGTCCATATGTGCGGATGGGGCTGCCGTTCGCCGCGGTGAGGACGGGCCCCCGCTTACCGGAACGAATGTCGGCCAGCGAAGGGGGCAGGACGCTGAGCTCCGCACCTGTATCCACGAGGAAGCGAGTCCCGGAGCGCCGATCCCAAGCGAAAAGGCGGTGAATTTGGCCGGCCACCGCGGGGACTATTGGCAGCCGGCCCAGGCGTTTCCCGGAAACGTGCACGGCTGGCGGCATTGTCGTGCTGCAGCACCCCAGCGCTGATGGAAATAGCACCAACTCCTTCTGTTTGTGTTATTTGGAGCTTGCCTGCTCCTGCTGGTGGTGCCTGCAGCTTGCTGGCGCTGGACTGCAGGTGCAGTACCCCTCACTGCCGCTGGGGGTGATCGTGCGGGCCGTCGGGCTGGAGCTGTCACTCTTTCCACAGCTCCCCCGCCCCACCGGAGGAAATCGGGAGCTGCTGGGCTGACGTCATCGGTGTGCCTGCCGACGGCCAGCGCGTTGACGTCACCGGCGTGCCTGCCGACGGCCAGCGCGTTGACGTCATCGGCGTGCCTGCCGACGGCCAGCGCGTTGACGTCACCGGCGTGCCTGCCGACGGCCAGCGCGTTGACGTCATCCGGGCGCGTCGACCTGAGCGCGACCTCGTCTCTGCTGACGCCCAGCGCGCTGACGTCATCAGGGCGCGCCAACCACATGGCGTCGGCGCGCCACCCGAGGGCCCGAAGGTCAGCAAACGAGGCGTCGGTGAGTTGCAATCGAATGTAGGCCGGCAGCAGATGCAGGTAAGTGTACTCGAACAACAGGCACGGTGTGTGCCCGTCTAATAACGCCACCATCTCCTTTAGGAGGGTAGATGGCCACCGGTCGCCCAGGCCACCCATATGCAGGATCCTACCTGCCCGCTCCATCCTACTTAGTCCATAAATTTGGAGCAGGAGCTGTTTCAGGCCGAGGTATTTATCATTATCCGGGGGGGCTGCGAGGAAGTCCGATACTTCTTCCACCGCATCCTGGTCGAGGGCTCCCACCAGGTAATAGAAGCGGGTGGCATCGACCGTGATGCCCCGCAGGTTGAACTGGGCCTCCGCCTGCTGGAACCAGATGTGCGGCCGTGTGGTCCAGAAGCTGGGCAGTTTTACGGAGACCGCGTCCAGAGACAGGGTCGGGCTGGCGTGTGAGGAGGTAGGGCTTTGTTCTGTCTCCATCATGATGCCAATGGAGCGTCGGGGGTCACCAACGTAGTGCGTGGGTCTCAGAATGAGGCAAGTAGTCCGCAGTTTGAGAAGCACTATACTTTATTTCCTCCCGGTTCAGGGGAAGACGAAACCAGGGGAAAGATGGCACCCAAACCCTGCCTTTTATACCCTCCGGCTAAGGACCGCCTCCGGACTGCACCACTCCTGTGCCGAGGGGTTCGGCAGTATAATGGGACGACCCTTAGGAGCCGCCACAAGGGCATTTGTTTGAGATTTGCAAACTTGCATAGATTCACAGGGAAGGGGAAATGAGAGATATAGCCAATGACGTAGAGAGATATAAAACAATGAATGAAAAATGTGCAAAAAGGTAACCATGATAAAAGAGTCCATTTCAAATCAAGTCACATTTAAAAAACAACTCTCGTTGGCCAAAGTGCTTTACGTTTGTTATAAGAATAGTATAAACAAACAGACTACATACATATATACATGTAGCCCTCACTCAGTGGACGTCAGGAAAGGCTTGGGAGTATAGATAAGTCTTTAGTGTTGACTTAAAGGAGTCAATGGAGGGGGCAGTTCTGATGGGAAGGGGGATGCTGTTCCACAGTCTAGGGGCTGCAACCGCAAAGGCACGGTCGCCCCTGAGCTTATGCCTAGACCGTGGGATATTCAGCAACCACAAGTCGGCCGATCTGAGGGGCCTGGAGGTGGAGTGGTGGGTGAGAAGACTTTTTATGTAGGTGGGGGCAAGCCCATTGAGGGCTTTGTAGACATGGAGGAGAATCTTGAAGTTTATACGGAACCGCACAGGGAGCCAGTGGAGAGAGGCCAGGATCGGGGTGATGTGGTCCCTTTTTCGGGTGCCCGTCAGGAGTCTCGCACACTGCGGTGTTTTGGACCAGTTGCAGGCGGGACTGGGAAGATTGGCTGATGCCAGTGTAAAGGGAGTTGCAGTAATCTAGGCGGGAGGAGATGAATGTGTGGATAATCTTTTCCACGTCATCAAACTGGAGGAATTTGGTCCATATCCCTCGAATACCTATCCTCTACATATACCTGTCTAACTGCTTCTTAAACTTTGGGATAGTCCTTGTCTCAACTACCTCCTCTGGCAGCTTGTTCCATACACCCACCAGCCTTTGTGTGAAAAGGTATCCCTCAGATTCCTATTAAGTCTTTTCCCCTTCACCTTAAACCTATGTCCTCTGGTCCTTGATTCCCCTACTCTGGGCAAGAGACCCACATGGTCACAGTGAGAATGAACAAACTTGGCAAACTTGGCACATGGACACAGACACACACACAGCACCCGAGGGAGCCGCTGAGTTACTTCAGCACTTTGTGTCTGTCTGAGTTTCCTTGTTGTCTAACAAGTACAATAGAAACATAGACAAAAGGTGCAGCAGTAGGCCATTCGGCCCTTCGAGCCTACACCGCCATTCAATATGATCATGGCTGATCATCCAAATCAGCATCCTGTACCTGCCTTCTCTCCATACCCCCTGATCCCTTTAGCCACAAGGGCCACATCTAACTCACTCTTAAATATAGCCAATGAACTGTGGCCTCAACTACCTTCTGTGGCAGAGAATTCCACAGATTCACCACTCTCAGTGTGAAAAATGTTTTTCTCATCTCTGTCCGAAAAGATTTCCCTCTTATCCTTAAACTGTGAACCCTAGTTCTGGACTTCCCCAACATCGGGAACAGTCTTCCTGCATCTACCCTGTCCAACCCCTTAAGAATGGTGTAAGTTTCTATAAGATCCCCCCTCAGTCTTCTAAATTCTAGCGACTGGAAACATGACTTTAAATGTCGAGAACAGTAAAAAATACTCACTCGATGGTGGATGGATGTCCGGGTTTATAAAAGTTGTTCAGATCATCTCTATTTATATAGTGGCTCTCCTGCCATGAGTTCCACCCCGCTGAGTTACTCCAGCACTTTTATGTCTACAGAGATGACAATTTCTGACACATAATCAGAATGATTCATCGAAGCATTGCCTACACACACACACACACACACATCCATTCTTCAGCCCAACTTTATCTTTGAATCGGTCACTGGTTCAGTCTTTGTTTCTGTCGCTGCCCACAGGGTTGAAAGATGCTTGGTATAAGTTTCTTTTGAGGTAGACACAGAGTACTGGAGTACCTCAGCGGGACAGGCAGCATCTCTGGAGAGAAGGGATGGGTGACGTTTCGGGTCGAGGCCCTTCTTCAGACTGAGAGTCAGGGGAGAGGGAAACGAGAGATAGAGATGGTGATGTAGAGAGGTATAGAACAAATGATTGAAATATATGCAAAAAAAGTAACGATGAAAAGGGAAACAGGCCATTGTTCGCTGTGGGCTGGGTGAAAACGAGTTACAGACAATGAGACTCAACAAGACGACTGAAGCTGGTACGACTTGAGTGAGGGAGGGATGGAGAGAGTGGGGAAACAAGGAAGGGTTACCTAAAGTTAGATAAGTCAATATTCATACCTTTTGTGTGTTAGCTGCCCGAGCGAAATATGAGGCGCTGTTCCTCCAATTTTAAACGCTACCAGTGGACTTGGCAAATCACGAAGAATTCAGTGATCTGAATGTCTCGCCCATCACATGATTACCTGCGGTCTCCGAGCAATTGTCGGTCGAGGACATTTGAGGAAAGATATTGTTGCCATAGAGGAAGTACAGAGAAGGTTCACCAGGCTGATTCCTGGAATGGCAGGACTTTCATATGAAGAAAGACTGGATAAACTCGGCTTGTACTCGCTGGAATTTAGAAGATTGAGGGGGGATCTTATAGAAACTTACAAAATTCTTAAGGGGTTGGACAGGCTAGATGCAGGAAGATTGTTCCCGATGTTGGGGAAGTCCAGAACTAGGGGTCACAGTTTAAGGATAAGAGGGAAGTCTTTCAGGACTGAGATGAGAAAATCATTTTTTACACAGAGAGTGGTGAATCTGTGGCACTCTCTGCCACAGAAGGTAGTTGAGGCCAGTTCATTGGCTATATTTAAGAGGGAGTTAGATGTGACCCTTGTGGCTAAAGGGATCAGGGGGTATGGAGAGAAGGCAGGTACAGGTACTGGGGAGAGGGAGACACAGAGATTCGGAAGTTTAAGATGTGAAAACAAGAGATCAAAGGAGTAGAATCTCAAGGAAAATGTTGAATAGATTATTGTTAGCTAAGGGAAGGTGACAATGAGGCATACAGTTTAAAATGTAATCAAAGGGACATTCAGACTGGTGGGAGAAGTGGGATGGGGGAGGGATGGAGAGAGAGGGAAAGCAAGGGTTACTTGAGGTTGGAAGTCAATATTCATACCGCTGGGTTATAAGATGCCACAGATAAACAAAAAATGCTGCAGTAACTCATCTGAAGTCATTAGACTGTCCAGTCTAGTCTGTCTGGAAGATTCTCAACCTGAAATTTGTTGCAATTCATTGCCACAGAAGTCAGTGGATAACTTTAAGGCAGAGATAGATAGCTTCTTCATTAGTACGGGTGTCAGGGGTTATGGGGAGAAGGCAGGAGATTGGGGTTAGGAGGGAGAGATAGATCAAACATGATTGAATGGCGGAGTGGACTTGATGGGCCGAATGGCCACATTCTGCTCCCAACACTTATGAACTTTTGAAACGTCATCTATTCCTTTTCTCCAGAGATGATGCTTGACCCGCTGAACTACTCAAGCATTTTGTGTCTATCTTTGGTATAAACCAGCACTTGCAGTTCTTTCTTTCTGCAAATTAACCTTTCGTGAATACTGCAAGACTCTTTGCACCTCCAATTTCTGATTCCTGTCCCCAACTAGCAAATAATCTACGCCTTGATTCATTTTACTAAAGTTTGTGACCACGCATAGAGTCATACAGTGTGGAACCAGGCCCTTCGGCCCATCTTGCTCATACCGGCCAACATGTCCCAGCTACAGTAGTCCCACCTGCCTGCGTTTGGCACATATCCCTCCAAATCAAGTAGGGGAATCGAGGACCAGAGGACACAGGTTTAAGGTGAAGGGGAAAAGATTTAATAGGAATCTAAGGGGTAACTTCTTCACACAAGGGTGGTAGATGTATGGATTTGTTGTGGACTTTCCTGGACTCAGCAGAATTAGGCCATTCGGCCCATCAAGTCTACTCCGCCATTCAATCATGGATGAGATGCAGGCAGCGTTTTGTTTAACATGTTATTTGACAGGTTTCAGACTGCGTGGGCTGATGGACCAGTTTAGTTTAGTTTAGTTTAGTTCAGTTTAGTTTAGTTTAGAGATACAGTGTGGAAACAGACCCTTTGCCTCACTGAGTCCACACTGATCAGCGATCCATTCTAAATGCCAGTGAATACAAGCCCAGTCGATCCATTCTTGCATCATATGTCAGTCCCGCCATCCCCGGGAATTAACCTGGTGAGCCTATGTTATTGAGGGAGTGCAGAGCAGGTTCACCAGGTTCATTTCCGGGATGGCAGGATTAACATATGACGAAAGAATGGATCGACTGCGCTTGTATTCACTGGAATTTAGAAGCATGAGAGGGGATCTTATAGAAACATATAAAATTCTTGAGTGATTGGGCAGGCTAGATGCAGGAAAAATATTCCTGATGTTGGGGGAGTCCAGAACCAGGGGTCACACAGTTTAAGAATAAGGGGTAGACCATTTAGGACTGAGATGAGGATAAACGTTTTCACCCAGAGAGTTGTGAATCTGTGAAATTCTTTGCCACAGAAAGCAGTAGATGTGAATTTACTATATGTATTCAAGAGAATAGATATAGCTCTTAGGGCTAATGGAATCAAGGGGTATGGGGAAAAAGCAGGAACGGGGTATTGATTCTGGATGATCAGCCATGATCATATTGAATGGCGCTGCTGGCTCGAAGGGCCGAATGGCCTACTCCAGCACCTGATTTCTATGTTTCTATGTTTCTATTCCCGCACAATAACACTATCCAACAAACACGAGGGGCAATTTACACTTATACCAAGCCGATTAATCTGCATACCTCTACGACTTTGTAGTGTGGGAGGAAACGGAAGATCTCGGACAAACCCCACGCAGGTCACGGGGAGAACATACACGGGGAGAACGGGCAGCGCCGACTTCAACATCGGGAGGCTGGGAGCTCCAGACCGGCGCGGCCTTGTCGGCTTCGGAAGCCGCGGTCTCCGGTAGGGAATCGGCCGTCCCAGGTGGCCCAGCCGCTGAGAAGACTCTCCCGACGACGGGGCAAAACCACCCGGCGAGAACGGCCAGGAACATCGGGCCTCCGTAGAGGCAATAGCGGTGACCTCAATAGGCCTGACTTTGGGAGAACTAGGGATGGGGACTGGACATTGTGCCTTCCCCCACAGTGGTAACCATTGAGGGGGGATGATTTTTTGTGTGTAAGTGATTATTTTAGTTTGTGTCCAAGAAGGCTGTCGGAAGGGAGAGTGTACGCTGGCGCGGTTTAGCTGCCGCTGCTCTCTCTTCACATTGTGTTTTTGATGTTTTTGTCTTTGGATCGAATTCTGTCTTTAATTTGTGTATTGGTGATGTCTTTATTATTTATTTTACTCCGATTATATGTTTTTACTCTTGTTAAATTCTGTAAGGTGTCCTTGACTTTTGAAAGACGCCCACAAATAAAATGTATTATTATTATTAAACTACATGTAGACTGCACCCGTAGTCGGGATCGGACCTGGGTCTCTGGCGCTGTGAGGCCGCAACTCTACCGCTGCGCCACCCTCTGGCCATTTTGTCCTTGTTCCATACTGTTCGAGGTTGAACATTCTACACTTCCCCACATTCCCATCAACTCCCCAAGTTTCTACCACTCACTTGCAAACCCGGGATATTTACAGCAGCCAAATAATCTGCCAACAAACTCATGAAAGGCTGTTGATTTGAAAAAAAATATTCTTTTGAAACAAGGAAACTGCAGATGTCGGTTTACCAAGGAAAGGCACAAAGTGCTGGAGTAACAGGAAGGGGGAGAGAGGGTGGGGGAATGTGGAGGGTGGGGGGGGGGGGGGGGGGTAGAATGGATGTGGAGAGGATGTTTCCACTGGTGGGTGAGTCTAGGACTAGAGGTCACAGCCTCGGCATTAAAGGATGTTTTTTTCGGAAGGAGATGATGAGGAATTTCTTTAGTGAATCTGTGGAATTCTTTGCCACAGAAGGCCAAGTCAGTGGATATATTTAAGGCAGATATAGATAGATTCTGGATTAGTACGGGTATCAGAAGGCAGGAGAATGGGGTTAAGAGGGAGAGATAGATCAGCCATGATTGTATGGAGGAGTAGACTTGATGGGCCGAATGGCCCAATTGTGCTTCTATCACTTATGACCTTCTGACATAACCCAGCAGGTCAGGGATTTGGCCTCCACGGCCCTCTGTGGCAGGGAATTCCATAAATTCACAACTTTCTGGGCGGAAAATGTTTTTTTCTCACCTCAGTCTTAAATGACCTCCCCTTTATTCTAAGACTGTGGCCCCTGGTTCTGGACTCACCCAACATTGGGAACATTTTTCCTGTGTCTTGCTTGTCCAGATCTTTTATAATTTTATATGTTTTTTTTTTTTTTTTTTTTTTTTTTTTTTTTTATTGGAGATAGGTACATAATCTATTACATCATCATTACTGTCTTACATTTTTAAATTGAAAATATTGTCAGTTATTATTACATTGTCTCCAATACTTTTTGCATTTTTCTTCGTTTTTTTTAAATAACTAGATAGAGCTAAAGGGATAGATGAAATAGAGAGAGGGAAGAAGGAAAAAGAAAACTAAAAAAAAAAAAAAAAAAAAGGAAGAGAAGTGAAAGAGGTATTTGAAGAAGAATGGAAAAAATTGTTAGAGTTTAAAAACATCATTCGAGATATGTTCGTACATTTCGAAGTATAGCATTTCATCCAATCTTTAGTCCGGGTGCTAGTCAGGTTCCTGTGCTGAACTATTCTGACCCTTTAAGTAATCAATAAAAGGAGACCATGTTCCAACGAATAATTCCTGTTTGTCCAACAGGGAAAGTCTGATTCTTTCCACGTTTAAGGTCTCCGTCATTTCTATCACTTAATTTCGGATCCCCTCATCCTTCTAAACTCAATCATTCCTCGTATGACAGTCCCGCCATCCCAGGGATCAATCTCGTCAACCTACGCTGCACTGGATCAATCACAAGGATGTCCTTCCTCAAATTAGGAGACCAAAACTGTACACAGTATTTAAGTCGTCCTTAAATACAGGAGAGTTGCCGGAAGACTGGAGGGTGGCAAATGAGGGTGGAAAACAGTTTTCAAGAAGGGCTGCAGGGAAAATGCTGGGAACTATAGGCTGCTGAGCTGAACATCTGTAGTTGGTAAGTTACTGGAGAGTATTCTGAGGGATTGGATATACAGGCATTTGGATAGGCAAGGGCTGATTAGGGATAGTCAGCATGGTTTTGTACGTGGGAGGTCGTGTCTCACAAATTATTTTGAAGGTAAGTGCAGAGCTGTAGATGATGTGTACATGGATTTCAATAAGGCTGGGCGATCGTTTCGCCGAACACCTCCGCTCGGTCCGCAATAACCAACCTGACCTCCCGGTGGCTCAGCACTTCAACTCCTCCTCCCACTCCATATCCGACCTCTCTGTCCTGGGTCTCCTCCATGGCCAGAGGGAGCAACACCCGGAAATTGGAGGAACAGCACCTCATATTCCGCTTGGGGAGTCTGCACCCTAGCAGCATGAACATTGAATTCTCCCAATTTTGATAGTCCTTGCTGTCTCCTCCCCTTCCTCAGCCCTCCTGCTGTCTCCTCCCATCCCCCAACCTTCGGGCTCCTCCTCCTTTTTCCTTTCTTCTCCCCGCCTCCCCCCCACCCCCCATCAGTCTGAAGAAGGGTTTCGGCCCGAAACGTTGTCTATTTCCTTCGTTCCATAGATGCTGCTGCACCCGCTGAGTTTCTCCAGCTTTTTTGTGTACCAGGCATTCGACAAGGTTCCGCAGGGTAGGCAGCTCTGGAAGGTTAGATCACATGAGATCCAAGGAGGGATGGCTGAATTGATAACAATTGGCTCCATAGAAGGGTTGCTTCTCGGATTGGAGGCCTGTGACTAGTGGTGTGCTTCAGGGTTTGGTGCTGGGCCCGTTACTGTTTGTCATTACATCAATGATATGGATGAGAACATACAGGGCAAGATTGGCAAGTTTGCTGATGATACAAAAGTGAGTGGTTTTGCAAATAGTGAAGATGTTTGACAGAAGATATGTGAAAAGAAAGAGATTAGTTAAAACAAATGTAGGTCCCTTGCAGTCAGAAACAGGTGAGTTGATCATGGGGAACCAGGATATGGCGGACCAATTGAATAACTACTTTGGTTCCGTCTTCACTAAGGAAGACATAAATAATCTGCCGGAAATAGCAGGGGCCCGCGGGTCAAAGGAGTTGGAGGAATTGAGTGAAATCCAGGTTAGTAGGGAAGTGGTGTTGGGTAAATTGAATGGATTAAAGGCCGATAAATCCCCAGGGCCAGATAGGCTGCATCCCAGAGTACTTAAGGAAGTAGCTCCAGAAATAGTGGATGCATTAGTAATAATCTTTCAAAACTCTTTAGATTCTGGAGTAGTTCCAGAGGATTGGCGGGTAGCAAACGTAACCCCACTTTTTAAGAAGGGAGGGAGAGAGAAAACGGGGAATTACAGACCAGTTAGTCTAACATCGGTAGTGGGGAAACTGCTAGAGTCAGTTATTAAAGATGGGATAACAGCACATTTGGAAAGTGGTGAAATCATTGGACAAAGTCAGCATGGATTGACGAAAGGTAAATCATGTCTGACGAATCTTATAGAATTTTTCGAGGATGTAACTAGTAGCGTGGATAGGGGAGAACCAGTGGATGTGGTGTATCTGGACTTCCAGAAGGCTTTCGACAAGGTCCCACATAAGAGATTAGTATACAAACTTAAAGGACACGCCATTGGGGGTTCAGTATTGATGTGGATAGAGAACTGGCTGGCAAACAGGAAGCAAAGAGTAGGAGTAAACGGGTTCTTTTCACAATGGCAGGCAGTGACTAGTGGGGCACCGCAAGGCTCAGTACTGGGACCCCAGCTATTTACAATATATATTAATGATCTGGATGAGGGAATTGAAGGCAATATCTCCAAGTTTGCGGATGCCACTAAGCTGGGGGGCAGTGTTAGGTGTGAGGAGGATGCTAGGAGACTGCAAGGTGACTTGGATAGGCTGGGTGAGTGGGCAAATGTTTGGCAGATGCAGTATAATGTGGATAAATGTGAGTGCCACCATCGTCCCTGTCCCGAAGAAACCAAACCCAGCCTGCCATAATGACTTTCGACCAGTGGCTCTAACACCCAAAGTAATGAAGTGCTTTGAGCAACTGGTTATGCAGCATATCAAAAATAGTCTACCTGCTGACCTAGACCCACTGCAGTTCACCTACAGAGCCAACCGATCCACAGAGGACGCAGTCTCAACAACACTGAACCTCGTACTGTCACACCTTGATCGGAAAAATACTTATGCCAGGATCCTCTTCATAGACTTCAGCTCTGCTTTTAATACAATCATTCCGCAGCAGCTGGTGGAGAAGTTGGAGCTATTGGGGGTTGATGCTGGCACATGCAACTGGGTCCTGAATTTTCTATCGCAACGGCAGCAGACAGTCAGGGTGGGCAGTAGGACATCAAAAACCATAGCCGTGAGCAAGGCTGTGTCCTAAGCCCCCTGCTGTTTAGTCTGCTGACACATGACTGTACTGCTAGACTCAACAACAACTTCATCAACAAGTTCGCTGATGACACAACGGTGGTGGGTCTCATCAGTGACAATGATGAATCGGCGTACAGGATGGAGGTGGAGCTGCTCACAGGTTGGTGCAAATCCACAACCTCATTCTCAACGTGGTAAAAACTAAGGAGATGGTGGTTGACTTCAGGAGGGCGGGGAAACAACACCATACAGTTCTGCACATCGATGGAGCTGATGTGGAAAGGGTCAGCAGCGTGAAGTTCCTAGGACTACACCTGTCAGATGACCTGATGTCCACGGCCAACACCACAGCACTGGTCAAGAGAGCCCAGCAGCGACTACACCCTCTCCGAAGACTACGTAAAGCAGGTCTCCCCACTACACACCTACGGACTTTTTATAGGGGGACAATCGAGAGCACATTGACCTACGGCATCACTTCCTGGTTCGGGAGCTGCAAGGCGTACGAACGGCACCAACTAGACAGGATTGTGAAGACCGCCAGCAGGATTATTGGTGCTCCACTCCCTTTCCTGCTGGACTTATACAGGAAGAGATGTATCAGCAGAGCCATCTCCATCATCAAAGACCCCTACCACCCATCGCATCACATATTCTCCATCCTGCCATCTGGGAAGAGGTACAGGAGCATTAGCTGCAAAACCAGCAGGATGCTCCTCAGCTTCTTCCCGCAGGCTATAAGACTGATAAACGGACTTTGCCCCCTGCCAAAGTATCGCGAACCAACCACCAACCTGGACACACTGCAGCAGAGCCACTGTTGTGCCGCTGCCGATCGGAACGCCTGTTGAATGTTTAGTAGAGTGTTAAATTTGTTCATGATATATGTATTTTTACTTCTATTTATTTTTAATGCACACTGAATGGACACTGGTTGAGCAACGTTTTTTTGTTTCCTCTGGGTATGTGAATACTCAGGAAATGACAATAAAGATATACAATACAATACAATACAATTATCCATTTTGGTGGCAAAAACGGGAAAGCAGACTATTATCTAAATGGTGGCCGATTGGGAAAGGGGGAGATGCAGCGAGACCTGGGTGTCATGGTACACCAGTCATTGAAGGTAGGCATGCAGGTGCAGCAGGCAATAAAGAAAGCGAATGGTATGTTGGCTTTCATAGCAAGAGGATTTGAGTATAGGAGCAGGGAGGTTCTACTGCAGTTGTACAGGGTCTTGGTGAGATCACACCTGGAGTATTGCGTGCAGTTTTGGTCTCCAAATCTGAGGAAGGACATTATTGCCATAGAGGGAGTGCAGAGAAGGTTCACCAGACTGATTCCTGGGATGTCAGGACTGTCTTATAAAGAAAGACTGGATAGACTTGGTTTATACTCTCTGGAATTTAGGAGATTGAAAGGGGATCTTATAGAAACTTACAAAATTCTTAAGGGGTTGGACAGGCTAGATGCAGGAAGATTGTTCCCGATGTTGGGGAAGTCCAGGACAAGGGGTCACAGCTTAAGGATAAGGGGGAAATCCTTTAAAACCGAGATGAGGAGAACTTTTTTTTCACACAGAGAGTGGTGAATCTCTGGAACTCTCTGCCACAGAGGGTAGTTGAGGCCAGTTCATTGGCTATATTTAAGAGGGAGTTCGATGTGGCCCTTGTGGCCAAGGGGATCAGAGGGTATGGAGAGAAGGCAGGTACGGGATACTGAGTTGATGATCAGCCATGATCATATTGAATGGCGGTGCAGGCTCGAAGGGCTGAATGGCCTACTCCTGCACCTAATTTCTATGTTTCTAATTTCTATGTTTGTGAAAGATTGCAGCAGGATGTGGATCGATTGGCCAGGTGGGCTGAGGAATGGTTGATGGAATTTAATACAGAGAATGGTGAGTTGTTGCATTTTGGGATGTCTAACAAGGGCAGGACCTACACAGTGAATGGTCGGCCTCTGGGTAGTGTTGTATAGCAGAGGGATCCAGGAGTACAGGTGCAGGTTTCCTTGAAGGTCGAGTCGCAGGTAGATAAGGTGGTCAAAAAGGCTTTTGGCACATTGGCCTTCATCAGTCTTGAGTATTGAGTTGGGAGGTCATATTGCAGTTGTATAAGACTTGGTGAGACCGCATTTAGAATATAGTGTTCAGTTCTGGGCACCGTGTTATAGGAAAGTAACTATGATAAAGGAAACAGGCCATTGTTAGCTGTATGTTGGGTGAAAACGAGAAGCTGGTAAATGAAAGTCCAGTCAGTGCGTGTAAATGTAAGACCAGTGCCTGTAAAAAATAAATCCAGTACTTGTTAATTTAAGTCTAGTCCTTATAAATGTAAGTCTAATGCTCATAAATATAGGTCGAGCAGTGCTTGTTATTTGCCTAGTCACTGAATGTGTAACAAGGAAGTGGAGATGCTGGTTTAAACTGAAGATAGACGCAACATGAAACTAAATTTCGTTTGAACCTCAATGTTGTCAATGAGGTTCAAATGACAACAAATAAATTGTATCAATGCTGGAGTATGTCTCGGGTGCGCGCACTTGTGTCTCGGGTGCGCGCAACTTGAAGCTCGCCTGGCGATTACTCACTCTCTGACTGGGGCGTTGAGGGAGCGGAGTTTAGACGCGGAGTCTGCAGAAGACGGCGATTTCACATCTCGAGGAAGGATAATCTTTTAGACCATTGCAACGAAGAAACGATTCTGTGCTGCGGCAGATGCGGAAATGTAGACCCAGCGCTTGTGAATGTAAGTCCAGCGCGTGTAAATGTAAGATAGACCCCAAATGCTGGAGTAACTCAGCGGGACAGGCAGCATCTCTGGGGAGAAGGAGTGCGTGATGTTTCGGGTCGAGACCCGAGTCAGGGGAGAGGGAGACTAGAGGTATGAAAAGGTGTGTCCATGCTCTCCAGAGATGCTGAGTTATCTGAGTTATGCTGACTCCTCTCGTGAGCCGCTGAAAATGCCCCTGTCCCACTTAAGAAACCTGAACGGAAACCTCTGGAGACTTTGCGCCCCACCCAAGGCGTTGGGACACAGGTTTCCGTGCGGTTCCCGGAGGTTGCAGGTGGTTGCCGGAGGTTGCAGGTAGTGGAAGCAGGTAGTGGCGCAAAGTCTCCAGAGGTTTACGTTCAGGTTTCCTAAGTGGGACAGGGGCATATGTTTTTGTTTTGTAAGCCAGCATCTGTAGTTTCTTTGTCTCCACCATTGTTGAGTTTCCGTTTCATACAAACATCCGGCACCTTGGATTGTGTTACTTTTATTCTCTTTAGCTTAGTGACTTTTTTTTTGGTTTAGTTTCGAGATTCAGCGCGGAGACAGGCCCCTCGGCCCACCAAGTCCGTACCGACCAGCGATCCCCGCACACTAACATTATCCATCGCTCACTAGTGACAATTTACGAAGCCGATTAATCTACAAACCTCCACGTCTTTGGAGTGTGGGAGGAAACCGGAGCGCCCGCAGAAAACCCCACGCAGGTAGGTCAGGGGGAGAACGTGCAAACTCCGCACAGACAGCACGGAGCTCTGGCGCTGTGAGGCAGCAACTCTACCACTACACGACCGTGCACCACTCGCTAAAGTCTATGAATTCATAGACAGTAGTTGTCTACAGATTCTCCACCACAGGAGATGTTTGATTCTTTGATCTCTCCACCATTCACACTTCAAAGTGTAGTGTAGGAAGGAACTGCAGGTGCTGTTTTAAACCGAAGATGGACACAAAATGCTGGAGTAACTCAGCGGGACAGGCAGCATCTCGGGCGGCGTTTCCGGTCGAGACCCTTCTTCAGACTGGTCAGGGAAAAGGGAAACGAGAGATATAGACGATGATGTAGAGAGATAAAGAACAATGAATGAAAGATATGCAAAAATGTAACGATGATAAAGGAACCAGGCCATTGTGAGCTGTTTGTTGGGTGGGAACGAGAAACTGGTGCGACTTGGGTGGGGGAGGGATGGAGAGAGAGGGAATGCCGGGGCTACCTGAAGTGAGAGAAGTCAATTTTCATAACACTGGGGTGTAAGCTGCCCCAGCGAAATATGAGATGCTGTTCCTGCAATTTGCTTTTAACCTCACACTGACAGTGGAGGAGACCCAGGACAGAAAGGTCTGTGTGGGAATGAGAAGGAGAATTAAAGTGTTTAGCAACCGGGGAGATCAATTCAGTTTGGTTTATTGTCACGTGTACCGAGGTACAGTGAAAAGCTTTTGTTGCGTGCTAACCAGTCAGTGGAAAGACAATACATGATTACAATCGAGCCGTCCACAGTGTACAGATACATGATAAAGGAATAACGTTTAGTGCAAGGTAAAGCCAGCAAAGTCCAATCAAAGATAGTCCGAGGTTCACCAATGAGGTAGATAGTTGTTCAGGACTGCTTGCTACAACTAACTAACTAGCCCTGTCCCACGGTACAAGTTCATTCAAGAGTTCTCCCGAGTTTGCCCTGATTCGAACTCGGAGAACTGTTCTAACTGCAAGTGACGTATATGATGTCAAGATTAAAAATGATTATTATCCTAAATGGCACAGCTGATAGAGCCACTGCCTCACAGCGCCTGGGACCTCGGGTGCTGTCTGTGCGGAGTTTGCAAGTTCACCCTGTGAACATTTGATTGATTTTTAAAACTTACTTTGGAGACGCAACGCGAAGAACAGGCCCTTCGGCCCACCGAGTCCACACCGACCAGCGATCCCCGCACACTAACGCTATAAGAAAGCGAATGGCATGTTAACATTCATAGCAAAAGGATTTGAGTATAGGGTGATTTCACGAAAGGTCACTGGATCATAGATCCTCACCCACGTGACCGCAAAATCCAACTGGGGTACAAGCGTCACTTCCGGTACATGTTATTGATGCTAGAAACGCGCACTTTCGTTAAAAACCGCGCAAACGGCCCGTTTTTGAGCTGTAAATAACTGTGCCAGTCGGGGTGACCGTGAGGCACAGCTATCTAACTTTACAGTCCAGAAGATTGATAAAAACAAAGGTAAATACAAGAGAGAACTGAAGGGGCAACAACAGCAGAAGTGGTTAGCGGACATTCGCCGTGGAGACATAAATATTGAAAATATCGGGAATTATCGCGTTTGCTCGCTGCATTTCATCATAAGTAAGGCATTATTGACGTTTTATCTTTATTCATTTGTTATATGAAAAGTTTTAAAAGTGAAAAATCCGTCAGTAAAATTGCAAAATCGCCCATGGTTCTGAGGTGGGTTTTAACATGCAAAATGAAAATGCTTTTGTCAGCTGTTAATTGGACAAAATCAGGCCATTTTATTATTATTATCCAATTAACAGCTGACAATTATCCCATTCCTTAGCTTGCATCTGAGTAAAATTTATTTCAAAACACATTGATAGTTTACGATTATTTAAATGGTAAATGTAGCTTCAGAAGCGTTTTCATTTTGCATGTTAAAACCCACCTGAGAACCATGGGCGATTTTGCAATTTTACTGCCGGATTTTTCACTTTTAAAACTTTTCATATAACAAATGAATAAAGATAAAACGTCAATAATGCCTTACTTTTGATGAAATGCAGCGAGCAAACGCGATAATTCCCAATATTTTCAATATTGAAATCTGCACGGCGAATGTCCGCTAACCTCTTCCGCTGTTGTTGCCCCTTCAGCTCCCTCTTGTATTTACCTTCGTTTTTATCAATCTTCTGGACCGTAAAGTAAGATAACTGTGCCTCACGGTCACCCCGACTGGCACAGTTATTTACAGTTCAAAAACGGGCCGTTTTCGCGGTTTTTAACGGGTGTGAAAGTGCGCGTTTTCAGCATCAATAACATGTACCGGAAGTGACGCTTGTACCCCAGTTGGATTTTGCGGTCACGTGGGTGAGGATCTATGATCCAGTGACCTTTCGTGAAATCACCCTATAGGAGCAGGGAGGTTCTACTGCAGTTGTACAGGGTCTTGGTGACCCACACCTGGAGTATTGCGTACAGTTTTGGTCTCCTAATCTGAGGAAAGACATTCTTGCCATAGAGGGAGGACAGAGAAGGTTCACCAGACTGATTCCTGGGATGTCAGGACTTTCATATGAAGAAAGACTGGATAGACTCGGCTTGTACACGCTAGAATTTAGAAGATTGAGGGGGGATCTTATTGAAACTTACAACATTCTTAAGGGGTTGGACAGGCTAGATGCAGGAAGATTGTTCCCGATGTTGGGGAAGTCCAGAACAAGGGGTCACAGTTTAAGGATAAGGGGGAAGTCTTAAGGGGGAAACCCGAGTCTACCACTATGCCACTGTGCCCCCTAAATTGATAGATATTTTATTGGTACCATGTAATTCTCAGTTTTGCATGCAGTATGCAAGGAGGAGCCACCTAAAGGGTACCGACAAAGCAACAAAAGTATTTAATGCAGTCTTCCTCCCCTTGACTGACGCTGAACACATGCGTTCAAATGTGATCTGACAAGTAGCGAGGACATTATTTCCAAAGATATATTCAAATCTTATTTCATAAAAGGTGATTTCTGGTAATCCTAGTCAATGGTACTCAAAATAGTTTAGTTTCGAGGCAACAGGCCCTTCGGCCCACTGGGTCTGTGCCCACCAGCGATCACTCATACACTAGTTCTCATAAGTGCATAAGTGATGGGAGCAGAATTAGACCATTCGGCCCATCAAGTCTACTCTGCCATTCAATCATGGCTAATCTATCTTTCCCTCCCACCCCATTCTCCTGCCCTCTCCTAGTAACCCCAGATGTCTGTACCTAAAAAATATCCATTGCCTAAAAAATATCCATTGATGGCCTCCACAGACTTCTGTGGCAATGATTTCCAGAAATTCACCACCCTCTGACTAAAGAAATTCCTCGGCCTCTCCTTCCTAAATATAGAAACATAGAAACATAGAAAATAGGTGGAGGTGTAGGCCATTTGGCCCTTGGAGCCTGCACCGCCATTCAATATGATCATGGCTGATCATCCAACTAAAGGAACGTCCTTTAATTCTGAGGCTGTGACCTCTGGTCCTAGACTCTCCCACTAGTGGAAACATCCTCTCCACATCCACTATCCAGGCCTAGACCTTCGTGGGTTTTCTCTGAGATCTTCGGTTCCCTCCCACACTCAGAATTCATACAGGTTTGTAAGCTAATTAACTTGGTATAAATGTAAAATAAAATGTGCCTGGAGTGTGTAGGATAGTGTTACTGTGCGGGGATCGCTAGTCTGTGCAGACTCGGTGGGCTGAAGGGCTTGTTTCCGTGCTGTATCTCTAAACTAGACTAAACTTAGATGGGGCATCTTGGTCGGCATGGATTGGATGGGCTGAAGGCCATGTTTCTGTGTTGTATGCCTCTATAATTCTATAACAGTACAGCATGGGAACAGGCCCTTCGGCCCACAATGTTTGTGCCAGAGGATGTCTCCTCTGCCTGCCCGTGATCCATATCCCTTCATTCCCTGCGCTGCCATGTCCCTATCCAAAAGCCTCTTAAACCCCTCCATCATATCTGCCTCCACCAGCACGTTCCAGGCACCCACCACCCTCTGCCCAGCACATCTCCTTTAACCTTTGCCCCCCTCACCTTGAAGCCATGCCCTCTAGTCTTTGACATATCCATGCTGGGGATAATGCTCTGACAGTTGACCCAATCTGGGCCTCGTATTATTTTATATTCTTCTACCATCCTGCCACACTCCAGAGGAAACAATCCAACTGTGTCCAACTTCTCCGTGTTATTGTGCAGGGAAGAACTGCAGACGCTGGTTTAAATCGGAGATAGACACAGAATGCTGGAGTAACTCAGTCTGAAGAAGTCAAAGTCAAAGTCTATTGCGTCCGCTGCTCTAGATGTCAGCAGATCTATATCGGTGAGACCAAGCGGAGGTTGGGCGATCGTTTCGCCGAACACCTCCGCTCGGTCCGCAATAACCAAGCTGACCTCCCGGTGGCTCAGCACTTCAACTCCCCCTCCCACTCCGCCTCCGACCTCTCTGTCCTGGGTCTCCTCCATGGCCACAGCGAGCAGCACCGGAAATTGGAGGAACAGCACCTCATATTCCGTTTGGGGAGTCTGCACCCCGGGGGCATGAACATCGAATTCTCCCAATTTTGTTAGTCCTTGCTGTCTCCTCCCCTTCCTTAGCCCCCCTGCTGTCTCCTCCCATCCCCCAGCCTTCTGGCTACTCCTCCTTTTCCCTTTCTTGGCCCCACCCACCCCCGCCCCCGATCAGTCTGAAGAAGGGTTTCGGCCCGAAACGTTGCCTATCTCCTTCGCTCCATAGATGCTGCTGCACCCGCTGAGTTTCTCCAGCTTTTTTGTGTAATCAAAGTAACTTTATTGTCAATTCAATTATGCATCAGTAGTTACACATAGGATCGAAATTACGTTTCCCCATACTCCAAATGTGCAAGTAATATTAAAAACACAGACAGCCAACATATCAATAAAAATAGACAATAGACATACATTGTTTAAAATATTAAAATATTCACAGTATGCCAAAATGTAGCAAAATCTTTGAGGTATTTTACACAGTGTGCAACAATGAAAGGTGCAATATAGAAAAAGTGCAAATTCCGTACTGCAGACATTGAGCCAAAGTTATTTTCACAGTTTGTTGTCTTTGTTTGGGTACTGTTCATGGAATATTCTTAAGTGTGTTGAGTAGTCTGATGGCCTGAGGGAAAAAAGCTGTTTTTGAATCTGGTGGTTTTGCTCCGCATGCTGCGGTAGCGCTTACCGAAAGGTAGGAGGGTGAACAGTTTGTGTGCTGGGTGAGTGGTGTCTTTGATGACATTGCTTGCTCTCTTGTGACAGCGAGATGGGTATAGGTCCTGGGTTGCTGGTTGGGGTGATCTGGTGATCTTCTCAGCTGTCCTCACCACTCTCTCTAGGGCCTTCTGGTCAGCAGCAGAGCAACTGCCATACCAGACTGAGAGACTGCTGGTAAGAATGCTCTCAATGGCACCCCTGTAAAAGGTCGTGAGGGCAGAGGGGGGGAGGTCAGCTCTCCTCATCCATCGAAGGAAGTGGAGGCGTTGCTGTGCCTTCTTAACTAGGGAGATGGTGTTGGTGGACCATGTCTGATCATCTGTGATGTGCACTCCCAGGAACTTGGTGCTTTTCACAGACTCCACTGCACTGCCATTGATGGTAAGTGGGTGTGTGTGTTGTCTGTTTCTTCCTGAAGTCCACAGTTATTTATTTTGTTTTGTTGACATTGAGTTGAAGGTTATTGATATCACACCAGCTGATGAGTTGTTGAACCTCCTCTCTGTAGGCTGAATCGTCATCGTGGCTGATGAGGCCCACCACTGTAGTGTCATCTGCGAACGTGATGATATGGTTCGAATTGTGCTTGGCACTACAGTCATGAGTCATCAGCGTGATCAACAGAGGGCTCAGCACACATCCCTGTGGGACCCCGGTATTCATGATGGTGGTCTCTGATGAGTTCTTGCCAACTCTTACTGTCTGTGGTCTGTCAGTGAGGAAGTCCAGTAACCAGTTGCATAGTGTGGTGCTGATGCCTATTTCGCCGAGTTTATTCACCAGATGTTGGGGAATGACTGTATTGAAGGCGTAGTTGAAGTCGATAAACAGCATCCGCACGTAACTGTTTTTGGTTTCCAGATGAGCCAGGCTTAGGTGGAGTACTGTTGCTATGGTATCATCAGTGGAATGGCTGGGGCGGTAAGCAAACTGGTATGGGTCAAGTGTAGAGGGGAGACTGGATGTTATATGGGCCTTAACCAACCTTTCAAAGCACTTCATCATGATGGACGTGAGTGCTATGGGCCGGTAGTCGTTCAGTGTTGAGGCTGGGGATTTCTTGGGTAGCGGTATAATGGTTGTGGCTTTGAAGCATGCTGGTATGATGGCTTGGCTCAGAGAGGTGTTGTAAATGTCAGTGAGAACCTCTGTGAGTTGGTCAGCACAGTCTCTGAGCACACGCCCGGGTATGTTGTCAGGACCTGCAGCTATTCTGGGGTTCACCTTGAGTAGGGTCCTCCGCACATCAGCTGGGTCCAGGTGAAGTGTTTCATGGTCTGGGCAGGGAGGGGCTTTTGTTGGTGTGGTGGTGTTGTCCTCCTCAAACCGGTTGAAAAAGGTGTTAAGTCTGTTGAGGAAGTCTGTGTTGTCCTCGCACGGTGGGGGTGTTGGCCTGTGGCCGGAGATAGACTGGATGCCTTGCCACAGGCGCTTGGGGTCCTTAGTGTCTGTGAAGTGTGCCGACAAACCCCTCTGTTTAAGAAGGGTCCCAACCCGAAACGTCACCCATTCCTTCTCTCCAGAGATGCTGCCTGTCCCGCTGAGTTACTCCAGCATTTTTGTGTCTCTCTCCTTGTTACCGATGCCCTCTAAAATTGGGTGGAACGGTGGTAGAGTTGCTCCCTCACAGCGCCAGAGACCCGGGTTCGATCCTTACCACGGGTGCTGTCTGTACGGAGTTTGGACGCTCTCTCAGTGGGTTTTCTCTGGCTGCTCCGGTTTCCTCCCACACTCCAAAGACGTGGAGATCTGAAGAAGGGTCTCGGCCCGAAACGTTGCCTATTTCCTTCGCTAGATAGATGCTGCCGCACCCGCTGTGTTTCACCAGCATTTTGTGTACCTGGGACTTTCCAGCATTTGCAGTTCCTTCTTAAACACAGGGGTTTGTCGGCTACACAACAATGCTGGAGAAACTCAGCGGGTGCAGCAGCATCTATGGAGCGAAGGAAATAGGTAACGTTTGGGGCCGGAACGTTTGTCGGCTAATTGGTTTCTGTAAGAATTGAAAATTGTCACCACTCTCTGAGTAAAGACGTTCCCTCTCATGTTACCCCTAAACTTCTGTCCCTTAATTCTGAAGTCATGTCCTCTTGTTTGAATCTTCCCTATTCTCAAAGGGAAAAGCTTGGCCACATCAACTCTGGCTATCCCTCTCATCATTTTAAAGACCTCTATCAAGTCCCCCCTTAACCTTCTGCGCTCCAGAGAATAAAGACCTAACTTATTCAACCTATCTCTGTAAAATGTTAAAAATGTTTTCCTCATCTCCATAAAATATGTCCCCCTTATCCTTAAACTGTGACCCCTTGTTCTGTACTTCCACAACATCGGGAACAATCTTCCTGCATCTTGCCTGTCCAACCACTTAAGAATATTGTAAGTTTCTATAAGATCCCCCCTCAATCTTCTAAATTCTAGCGAGTACAAGCCGAGTCTATCCAGTCTTACAAAATTCTTACGGAGTGGGACAGGCTAGGTACAGGAAGATTGTTCCCGATGTTGGGAACGTCCAGAACAAGGGGTCACAGTTTAAGGATAAGGAGGAAGTCTTTTAGGACCGAGATGATAAAAACATTTTTCACGCAGAGAGTGGTGAATTTCTGGAATTCTCTGCCACAGAAGGTAGTTGAGGCGAGTTCATTGACTACATTTAAAAGGGAGTTAGATGTGGCCCTTATGGCTAAGTGGATCAGGGGGTATGGAGAGAAGGCAGGTACGGGATACTGAGTTGGATGATCAGCCATGATCATGTTGTATGGCGGTGCAGGCTCGAAGGGCTGAATGGCCTACTCCTGCACCTATTTTCTATGTTTCTATGTAAAACTTCCTTACGCATCTCACCTTTCACATCGATCCCTATTGCACTTGGCCATATTCTCCTATCCTTTCAGCAAACAGACTGGTTCCTCCACGTTCCAGGACAGAACGCCACTGGAGATCCTTCCCTGCGGCTATCAAACTATACAATCCTCCACCTTCTGTCGTGGGATAGACTGAGAGTGAAACTGGATCTGACCCCGCCCCAATCTTGTGTTTAAGAAAGAACTGCAGATGCTGGAAAATCGAAGGTACACATAATGCTAGAGAAACTCAGCGGGTGTAGCAGCATGTATGAAGCGAAGGAAATATGCAACGTTTTGGGCCGAAACGATGTCCCAAGTTTGTTAGCCCTTGCAGTCTCCTCCCCCTTCCTTCCGCACCTCGGACTCCTCTTCCTCCTTTTCCTCCCCCCCCCCCCCCCCCCCCCCCCCCCCATCAGTCTGAAGAAGGGTTTCGGCCCGAAACGTTGCCTATTTCCTTCGCTCCATAGACGTTTTCCATGTCGCCTCGCCCGTGGCTTAACAGCAAGGAACAGCAAGCAAACTGTTGATTGTCATGTACATCAATGATCTGGATGATGGTGTGGTAAATTGGTTTAGTAAGTATGCCGATGATGCTAAGATAGGTGGGGTTGTGGATAATGAAGTAGATTTTCAAAGTCTACAGAGAGATTTATGCCAGTTGGAAGAGTGGGCTGAAAGTTGGCAGATGGAGTTTAATGCTGATAAGTGTGAGGTGCTACATCTTGGCAGGACAAATCAAAATAGGAAGTACATGGTAAATGGTAGGGAATTCAAGAATGCAGGTGAACAGAGGGATCTGGGAATAACTGTGCACAGTTCCCTGAAGGTGGGATCTCATGGAGATAAGGTGGTAAAGAAAGCTTTTGGTGTGCTGGCCTTTATAAATCAGAGCATTGAGTATACAAGTTGGGATGTAATGTTAAAATTGTACAAGGCATTGGTGAGGCCAAAGGTACACAAAAATGCTGGAGAAACTCAGCGGGTGCAGCAGCATCTATGGAGCGAAGGGAATAGGCGACGTTTCGGGCTGAACCCCTTCTTCAGACTGATGTTGGGGGGGGGGGGGGGTGAAGGAAGGAAAAAGGGAGGAGGAGGAGACAGCTCGAGGGCTAAGGAAGGGGAGGAGACAGCAAGGGCTAGCAAAACTGGGAGAATTGAACATTCATACCATCCGGACGCAAGCAACCCTGGCGGAATATGAGGTGCTGTTCCTCCAATTTCCGGTGTTGCTCACTCTGGCAATGGAGGAGACCCAGGACAGAGAGGTCAGATTGGGAATGGGAAGGGGAGTTGAAGTGCTGAGCCACCGGGAGTTCAAGTAGGTTATTGCGGACTGAGCGGAGGTGTTCGGCGAAACGATCGCCCAACCTCCGCTTAGTCTCCCCGATGTAAATCAGCTGACATCTAGAGCAGCGGATGCAGTACATGAGGTTGGAGGAGATGCAGGTGAACCTTTGTCGCACCTGGAATGACTGCTTGGGTCCTTGAATGGAGTCGATGGGGGAGGTGAAGGGACAGGTGTTGCATTTCTTGTGGTTGCAACGGAAAGTGGCCGGGGAGTGGGTTGTACGGGCGGGAAGGGAAGAATTGACAAGGTAGTTGCGGAGGGAGCGGTCTTTGCGGAAGGCAAGGGGAGATGGGAAGATGTGGCGAGTGGTGGGGTCACGTTGGATGTGGCGGAAATGGCGGAGGATTAAGTGTTGTATTTGCCGGCTGGTGGGGTGAAAGTTGTGGAATAGGGGGACTCTGCCCTTGTTGCGAGTGCGGGGATTGGGAGAGAGAGCAGTGTTGCGGGGTATGGATGAGACACAGGTGCGAGCCTCATCTATGGTGGCGGAGGGAAATCTCCGTTCCCTGAAGAACGAGGACATTTCCGATGCCCTGGTGTGGAACGTCTGATCCTGGGAGCAGATGCGGCGTGGACGGAGGAAGTGGGAGTAGGGGATGGAGTCTTTACTGGCAGGGTGGGAAGACGTGTAGTCCAGATAGCCATATGAGTCAGTTGGTTTGTAGTGTATGCCTGTCAGAAGTCTGTCCCCTGCGATGGAGATGGTGTGGTCAAGGAATGGTAGGGAAGTGTCGGAAATGGTCCAGGTATATTGGAGGGCTAATTGGTGAGGCCAAGTCTGGCGAATGGTGTACAATTTTGGTCCCCTCCGGCGACTACCGGCTAGGTATAGCCCGCTCCGCGACGAAAGAGTCCTCGCTGCGCCCGCGGCCGAAGCCCCGGGCGTGTAGGAAGGATGTCAACAAAATAGAGAGAGTACAGAGGAGATTTACTAGAATGTTGCCTGGTTTTCAGCAACTAAGTTACAGAGAAAGGTTGAACAAGTTAGGGCTTTATTCTTTGGAACGCAGAAGGTTAAGGGGGGACTTGATAGAGGTCTTTAAAATGATGAGAGGGATAGACAGAGTTGACGTGGATAAGCTTTTCCCACTGAGAGTATGGAAGATTCAAACAAGGGGACATGACTTGAGAATTAAGGGACAGATGTTTAGGGGTAACATGAGAGGGAACGTCTTTACTCAGAGAGTGGTGGCTACGTGGAATGAGCTTCCAGTGAAGGTGGTGGAGGCAGATTTGTTTTTATCATTTAAAAATAAATTGGATAGTTATATGGACGGGAAAGGAATGGAGGGTTATGGTCTGAGCGCAGGTATATGGGAGTAGGGGAGATTATGTGTTCGGCACGGACTAGAAGGGTCGAGATGGCCTGTTTCCGTGCTGTAACTGTTATATGGTTATATGGTTATATAGGAACGGTGCGGCCTTTATATAGGAACGGTGCGGGCGCAGCGAGGACTCTTTCGTCGCGGAGCGGGCTATACCTAGCCGGTAGTCGCCGGAGGGGAGCGCTCCGATCGCTGGCCCACGGCAGCCTGAGGCCGCGGTCTGCAGCGCTCCAGACCTGCCGGACCGCGGCGATCTTCTACCGCGGGCCCGGCAGGGACTTACCATCCTGAGCGGGGTCCCTCGCTGGGGATCCCTGGAGAGGAGCTCCGACCGCTGACCCTGCAGTCTGTGATGCTTCTAGCTGCGGCGCCGCGGGGAATTTAGATCTTTGACCGCCGGCTGCGGCCTACTGCAACTTGAAGCCGCGGTCTCCGGTTGGGAGGCACCGATTCAGGACTTACCTGGACTTACCTTGTCTGAACGCCCACAACGGCGACTGCGGATGGTTGAGGTCTCGACCACGGGGGGAAATGGAGGAGGACAGGCCAAATGGTGTGCCTTCCACCATAGTGACGAATGCTGGGGTGGACGTTGTGTTGAATTTTTATTGTGTATTGTGTGTTCTTTTTTCTATTGTGTCGCTGCTTGCAAATTCATTTTACTTACACTTGATGTGCATGTGACGAATAAAACTTGACTTCACACACAAACACACACACACACACACACACACACATACACACGCAAGCGCGCGCGCGTAATCCTTCTTTGAAAGCTGCGCTAACACCGTCCTTCAATAACATTGCTTCCCACTGACGAGTCGAAAAGGAAAACAAGAATAAATGAAACCGCGATCCAACACCCATTGCTATTTATTGGTACATCGTTTCTGACAGTTACTTTCGAAGATCAGTTGACAGTGAATCGGAAGGAACTTGAACCGGAAATCGAAGGGCTCAGCCTTAGTTCTTCAGTTTGCAACATGCGATCGCAGGAAGGCAGGCTCCAATTTTGTTGTGGGTTCCCTCGCAGGCAACCTTACAAATACCCCCATTGGCGAAACAATCGACTAAAGATGATAAAGTACAATTATGTGTATTGATTATTTCATTAACAGATGCAGTAAAAACTTTGCAAAGCTTTGAAAATACATTATGTGCTTTGGAGGTCTACTACACCCATTGGTCCGACACGCCCGGTCGTACTCATGTTTCTTGCGACGTTGTTACCCGAGGGTGACTGAACACGAATAATTGTCTAAGGAGGCCCAGTAACTGCAGAGTGTTTACATTTCATAAACGTGCTTTGCATTACAAGAACACCGTGTCCCGAATTTAGACGTCGACATGGATAAACCGTTGATTAACCAAGGGAGAATAGTTCTCATATGGTTCTGCGTGGTCGGCTTCTCTTCAAATCCAAGTTGCATGGAATCAAAGGTGAGACATAATTGGCTTCATGAATGATGAATGATTTGGATAGGAATGCAAAGGCACATTTGCAGATGACACCAAAGTGTGTGGCATCGTCGATATTTAAGGTGGTTATCAAAAAATTACAACATGATCTTGGTCATTTTAGTAACAGGGCTGAGGAACCGTTCCTTGAATTTAATGCCGATAAATGTGAGCTGTTATAATTAGTGAAGTTAAATCAAGGCTTGTTATTCACAGTGAATGTGGGTCCCCGGGGAATGGTGTGAAGCAGTTGTATCTAATGTCACAGGTGGACACAAAACGCTTTAGGTTGTGCACGCCGTACGCAAGAAGAAGACGCTGAGTTATTCCAGCATTTTGTGTCTACCTTCGCTTTAAACCAGCATCTGCAGTTCTGTCCGGCACCTTATGTTACATGTATTACGTTACTCGTAATTGACATCATGGGTAGCATAATGAGTGGTTTAGAGGTATTTTGCTACACTGGCTTTCAGCTGTCAGGGTATTGAATGCAAAATTGGGATGTTATGTTGTACAAGACATTTGAAATATTGTGTTTAAGAAGGAACTGCAGATGCTGGAAAATCAAAGGTACACAAAAATGCTGGAGAAACTCGGCGAGTGCGGCAGCATCTATGGAGCGAAGGAAATAGGCAACGTTTCGGGCCGAAACCTTTCTTCGGATATATTGTGAAATAATGTGTTTCGCTTCGGTCGCCCTACGAAAGGAAATATGTCATTAAGCTAGTATTATGCTGAGATGATTTACAATGATGGTGTCAGGACTGTAGGCCCATGGATATGGGGAGAAGATGGGCAGGAAAGACTTATAGCGCATAAATCTGAGGGGTTGCTCTTATAGAGGTGAACAAAATCATGAGGCGGTGGCGGAGGGGAATGGTGGCGGAGGGGAATCTCCGTTCCCTGAAGAACGAGGACATTTCCGATGCCCTGGTGTGGAACGTCTGATCCTGGGAGCAGATGCGGCGTAGGCGGAGGAAGTGGGAGTAGGGGATGGAGTCTTTACTGGCAGGGTGGGAAGACGTGTAGTCCAGATAGCCATGTGAGTCAGTTGGTTTGTAGTGTATGCCTGTCAGAAGTCTTTCCCCTGCGATGGAGATGGTGTGGTCAAGGAATGGTAGGGAAGTGTCGGAAATGGTCCAGGTGTATTGGAGGGCTAATTGGTGAGGCCAATTCTGGCGTATGGTGTACAATTTTGGTCCCCTCCGGTGACTACCGGCTAGGTATAGCCCGCTCTGCGACGAAAGAGTCCTCGCTGCGCCCGCGGCCAAAGCCCCGGGCGTGTAGGAAGGATGTCAACAAAATAGAGAGAGTACAGAGGAGATTTACTAGAATGTTGCCTGGTTTTCAGCAACTAAGTTACAGAGAAAGGTTGAACAAGTTAGGGCTTTATTCTTTGGAACGCAGAAGGTTAAGGGGGGACTTGATAGAGGTCTTTAAAATGATGAGAGGGATAGACAGAGTTGACGTGGATCAGCTTTTCCCACTGAGAGTATGGAAGATTCAAACAAGGGGACATGACTTGAGAATTAAGGGACAGATGTTTAGGGGTAACATGAGAGGGAACGTCTTTACTCAGAGAGTGGTGGCTACGTGGAATGAGCTTCCAGTGAAGGTGGTGGAGGCAGATTCGTTTTTATCATTTAAAAATAAATTGGATAGTTATATGGACGGGAAAGGAATGGAGGGTTATGGTCTGAGCGCAGGTATATGGGAGTAGGAGAGAATACGTGTTCGGCACGGACTAGAAGGGTCGAGATGGCCTGTTTCCGTGCTGTAATTGTTATATGGTTATATGGTTATATAGGAACGGTGCGGCCTTTATATAGGAACGGTGCGGGCGCAGCGAGGACTCTTTCGTCGCGGAGCGGGCTATACCTAGCCGGTAGTCGCCGGAGGGGAGCGCTCCGATCGCTGGCCCACGGCAGCCTGAGGCCGCGGTCTGCAGCGCTCCAGACCTGCCGGACCGCGGCGATCTTCTACCGCGGGCCCGGCAGGAACTTACCATCCTGAGCGGGGTCCCTCGCCGGGGATCCCTGGAGAGGAGCTCCGACCGCTGACCCTGCAGTCTGTGATGCTTCTGGCTGCGGCGCGGCGGGGAATTTAGATCTTTGACCGCCGGCTGCGGCCTACTGCAACTTGAAGCCGCGGTCTCCGGTTGGGAGGCATCGATTCAGGACTTACCTGGACTTACCTTGTCTGAACGCCCACAACGGCGACTGCGGATGGTTGAGGTCTCGACCACGGGGGGAAATGGAGGAGGACAGGCCAAATGGTGTGCCTTCCACCATAGTGACGAATGCTGGGGTGGACGTTGTGTTGAATTTTTATTGTGTATTGTGTGTTCTTTTTTCTATTGTGTCGCTGCTTGCAAATTCATTTTACTTACACTTGATGTGCATGTGACGAATAAAACTTGACTTCACACACAAACACACACACACACACACACATACACACGCAAGCGCGCGCGCGTAATCCTTCTTTGAAAGCTGCGCTAACACCGTCCTTCAATAACATTGCTTCCCACTGACGAGTCGAAAAGGAAAACAAGAATAAATGAAACCGCGATCCAACACCCATTGCTATTTATTGGTACATCGTTTCTGACAGTTACTTTCGAAGATCAGTTGACAGTGAATCGGAAGGAACTTGAACCGGAAATCGAAGGGCTCAGCCTTAGTTCTTCAGTTTGCAACATGCGATCGCAGGACGGCAGGATCCAATTTTGACGTAGGTTCCCTCGCAGGCAACCTTACAAGTACCCCCACCGGCGAAACAACCGGCTAAAGATGATAAAGTACAATTATGTGTATTGATTATTTCATTAACAGATGCAGTAAAAACTTTGCAAAGCTTTGAAAATACATTATGTGCTTTGGAGGTCTACTACACCCATTGGTCCGACACGCCCGGTCGTACTCATGTTTCTTGCGACGTTGTTACCCGAGGGTGACTGAACACGAATAATTGTCTAAGGAGGCCCAGTAACTGCATAAACGTGCTTTGCATTACAAGAACACCGTGTCCCGAATTTAGACGTCGACATGGATAAACCGTTGATTAACCAAGGGAGAATAGTTCTTATATGGTTCTGCGTGGTCGGCTTCTCTTCAAATCCAAGTTGCATGGAATCAAAGGTGAGACATAATTGGCTTCATGAATGATGAATGATTTGGATAGGAATGCAAAGGCACATTTGCAGATGACACCAAAGTGTGTGGCATCGTCGATATTTAAGGTGGTTATCCAAAAATTACAACATGATCTTGGTCATTTTAGTAACAGGGCTGAGGAACCGTTCCTTGAGTTTAATGCCGATAAATGTGAGCTGTTATAATTAGTGGAGTTAAATCAAGGCTTGTTATTCACAGTGAATGTGGGTCCCCGGGGAATGGTGTGAAGCAGTTGTATCTAATGTCACAGGTGGACACAAAACGCTTTAGGTTGTGCACGCCGTACGCAAGAAGAAGACGCTGAGTTATTCCAGCATTTTGTGTCTACCTTCGCTTTAAACCAGCATCTGCAGTTCTGTCCGGCACCTTATGTTACAGGTATTACGTTACTCGTAATTGACATCATGGGTAGCATAATGAGTGGTTTAGAGGTATTTTGCTACACTGGCTTTCAGCTGTCAGGGTATTGAATGCAAAATTGGGATGTTATGTTGTACAAGACATTTGAAATATTGTGTTTAAGAAGGAACTGCAGATGCTGGAAAATCAAAGGTACACAAAAATGCTGGAGAAACTCGGCGAGTGCGGCAGCATCTATGGAGCGAAGGAAATAGGCAACGTTTCGGGCCGAAACCTTTCTTCGGATATATTGTGAAATAATGTGTTTCGCTTCGGTCGCCCTACGAAAGGAAATATGTCATTAAGCTAGTATTATGCTGAGATGATTTACAATGATGGTGTCAGGACTGTAGGCCCATGGATATGGGGAGAAGATGGGCAGGAAAGACTTATAGCGCATAAATCTGAGGGGTTGCTCTTATAGAGGTGAACAAAATCATGAGGCGGTGGCGGAGGGGAATGGTGGCGGAGGGGAATCTCCGTTCCCTGAAGAACGAGGACATTTCCGATGCCCTGGTGTGGAACGTCTGATCCTGGGAGCAGATGCGGCGTAGGCGGAGGAAGTGGGAGTAGGGGATGGAGTCTTTACTGGCAGGGTGGGAAGAAGTGTAGTCCAGATAGCCATGTGAGTCAGTTGGTTTGTAGTGTATGCCTGTCAGAAGTCTGTCCCCTGCGATGGAGATGGTGTGGTCAAGGAATGGTAGGGAAGTGTCGGAAATGGTCCAGGTGTATTGGAGGGCTAATTGGTGAGGCCAATTCTGGCGTATGGTGTACAATTTTGGTCCCCTCCGGCGACTACCGGCTAGGTATAGCCCGCTCCGCGACGAAAGAGTCCTCGCTGCGCCCGCGGCCAAAGCCCCGGGCGTGTAGGAAGGATGTCAACAAAATAGAGAGAGTACAGAGGAGATTTACTAGAATGTTGCCTGGTTTTCAGCAACTAAGTTACAGAGAAAGGTTGAACAAGTTAGGGCTTTATTCTTTGGAACGCAGAAGGTTAAGGGGGGACTTGATAGAGGTCTTTAAAATGATGAGAGGGATAGACAGAGTTGACGTGGAAAAGCTTTTCCCACTGAGAGTATGGAAGATTCAAACAAGGGGACATGACTTGAGAATTAAGGGACAGATGTTTAGGGGTAACATGAGAGGGAACGTCTTTACTCAGAGAGTGGTGGCTACGTGGAATGAGCTTCCAGTGAAGGTGGTGGAGGCAGATTCGTTTTTATCATTTAAAAATAAATTGGATAGTTATATGGACGGGAAAGGAATGGAGGGTTATGGTCTGAGCGCAGGTATATGGGAGTAGGGGAGAATACGTGTTCGGCACGGACTAGAAGGGTCGAGATGGCCTGTTTCCGTGCTGTAATTGTTATATGGTTATATGGTTATATAGGAACGGTGCGGCCTTTATATAGGAACGGTGCGGGCGCAGCGAGGACTCTTTCGTCGCGGAGCGGGCTATACCTAGCCGGTAGTCGCCGGAGGGGAGCGCTCCGATCGCTGGCCCACGGCAGCCTGAGGCCGCGGTCTGCAGCGCTCCAGACCTGCCGGACCGCGGCGATCTTTTACCGCGGGCCCGGCAGGGACTTACCATCCTGAGCGGGGTCCCTCGCCGGGGATCCCTGGAGAGGAGCTCCGACCGCTGACCCTGCAGTCTGTGATGCTTCTGGCTGCGGCGCGGCGGGGAATTTAGATCTTTGACCGCCGGCTGCGGCCTACTGCAACTTGAAGCCGCGGTCTCCGGTTGGGAGGCACCGATTCAGGACTTACCTGGACTTACCTTGTCTGAACGCCCACAACGGCGACTGCGGATGGTTGAGGTCTCGACCACGGGGGGAAATGGAGGAGGACAGGCCAAATGGTGTGCCTTCCACCATAGTGACGAATGCTGGGGTGGACGTTGTGTTGAATTTTTATTGTGTATTGTGTGTTCTTTTTTCTATTGTGTCGCTGCTTGCAAATTCATTTTACTTACACTTGATGTGCATGTGACGAATAAAACTTGACTTCACACACAAACACACACACACACACACACACACATACACACGCAAGCGCGCGCGCGTAATCCTTCTTTGAAAGCTGCGCTAACACCGTCCTTCAATAACATTGCTTCCCACTGACGAGTCGAAAAGGAAAACAAGAATAAATGAAACCGCGATCCAACACCCATTGCTATTTATTGGTACATCGTTTTTTCTGACAGTTACTTTCGAAGATCAGTTGACAGTGAATCGGAAGGAACTTGAACCGGAAATCGAAGGGCTCAGCCTTAGTTCTTCAGTTTGCAACATGCGATCGCAGGAAGGCAGGCTCCAATTTTGTTGTGGGTTCCCTCGCAGGCAACCTTACAAATACCCCCATTGGCGAAACAATCGACTAAAGATGATAAAGTACAATTATGTGTATTGATTATTTCATTAACAGATGCAGTAAAAACTTTGCAAAGCTTTGAAAATACATTATGTGCTTTGGAGGTCTACTACACCCATTGGTCCGACACGCCCGGTCGTACTCATGTTTCTTGCGACGTTGTTACCCGAGGGTGACTGCACACGAATAATTGTCTAAGGAGGCCCAGTAACTGCAGAGTGTTTACATTTCATAAACGTGCTTTGCATTACAAGAACACCGTGTCCCGAATTTAGACGTCGACATGGATAAACCGTTGATTAACCAAGGGAGAATAGTTCTCATATGGTTCTGCGTGGTCGGCTTCTCTTCAAATCCAAGTTGCATGGAATCAAAGGTGAGACATAATTGGCTTCATGAATGATGAATGATTTGGATAGGAATGCAAAGGCACATTTGCAGATGACACCAAAGTGTGTGGCATCGTCGATATTTAAGGTGGTTATCAAAAATTACAACATGATCTTGGTCATTTTAGTAACAGGGCTGAGGAACCGTTCCTTGAATTTAATGCCGATAAATGTGAGCTGTTATAATTTAGTGAAGTTAAATCAAGGCTTGTTATTCACAGTGAATGTGGGTCCCCGGGGAATGGTGTGAAGCAGTTGTATCTAATGTCACAGGTGGACACAAAACGCTTTAGGTTGTGCACGCCGTACGCAAGAAGAAGACGCTGAGTTATTCCAGCATTTTGTGTCTACCTTCGCTTTAAACCAGCATCTGCAGTTCTGTCCGGCACCTTATGTTACATGTATTACGTTACTCGTAATTGACATCATGGGTAGCATAATGAGTGGTTTAGAGGTATTTTGCTACACTGGCTTTCAGCTGTCAGGGTATTGAATGCAAAATTGGGATGTTATGTTGTACAAGACATTTGAAATATTGTGTTTAAGAAGGAACTGCAGATGCTGGAAAATCAAAGGTACACAAAAATGCTGGAGAAACTCGGCGAGTGCGGCAGCATCTATGGAGCGAAGGAAATAGGCAACGTTTCGGGCCGAAACCTTTCTTCGGATATATTGTGAAATAATGTGTTTCGCTTCGGTCGCCCTACGAAAGGAAATATGTCATTAAGCTAGTATTATGCTGAGATGATTTACAATGATGGTGTCAGGACTGTAGGCCCATGGATATGGGGAGAAGATGGGCAGGAAAGACTTATAGCGCATAAATCTGAGGGGTTGCTCTTATAGAGGTGAACAAAGTCATGAGGGGGAGAGATAGGGCGAATTCCTATTCTTTACCCCGGGTAGGTAAACACGAACCAGAGGACGCTATGACAAGATGAGAGAGACATGATTTATCAGGTGTGTGAGGGACACAGTCTCATTCAATTACGCCAAAGGAAGGGCTTGACGCAAGTTCTATAACTGCATTTAAATGTCGCTTGGACAGATAAGTGAATAGGAACGATTCAAGTCGATATGGACCAAACGCGGTCAAATGGGACTCGCTAAGATGGAGCGTCAGGGTCGATATAGATGAGACGAGCCAATGGGCCTATTTCCGTTCTGAATGACTCTGTGAACTACTCTGACGAATAAACGTATCACTGAAAGCTGACGAAAAAAACGATGTGCAACAGGGGGTCGATGTTGAGGACCCATCTACTGTATTTACACGAGGCGTGAAATGCCGACAAGCATAGTTTAGAGATAGAGCATGAAAACAAGCATTCGGCCCACAGCATGAATACAGGCACATGTCAACCATTAATCACAGGTTCACAATAGTTCTATGTTGTGCTTCTTTTGCAACCACTCTCTACACATTACAGCGAATTTACAGCGGTCCTACACATTTCAAACCTTCATCTCTTTGGAATTTGGGAGGAAACCATGGCAGCCGGAGGAAAAAAAGCGTGGTCACAGAGGGAAGGTGCACACTTCACACGGACAACACCAGGGGTCAGCATCAAACTCGGACCTCTGCCGCTGTGTTGAACAGCTCTTCCTGCTGCATTGCTGCGACACGCTATATTGCAACCACTGTTACTGAGAGTGTAAATGTCGATGGAAAAGCTAACCATATGCAGACACTTGAAGTAAGCAAGTAAAATGTTGGTAGCCTGGATATCTGAATATTATCACTCAGAATATGAGAACTGTATAATGTAGTATGTACCTTTCTATACCCTCGAGCTGTCTCCTCCCCCCCCCCCCCCCCCCCCCCCCCCCCCCCCCCCCCCCCCCCCCCCCGTCCTCGGGCTCCTCCTCCTCCCTTTTTCCTTCCATCTCCCCCACCGCCCATCAGTCTGAAGAAGGATTTCGGCCCGAAACGTCATCTATTTCCTTCGCTCCATAGATGCTGCTGCACCCGCTGAGTTTTTCCAGCATTTCTGTGTACCCTGTACCTTTCTATTCTTGCTATCCACTGTGCTTATCTACTGTATCCGTTGCTCCTATAAGAAACTTATGTATTGGCGAGACCAAGCGTAGGCTGAGCAATCGTTTTGCTGAACACCTTCGCTCAGTTTGGCTTGGCCTAGTTGATCTCCCAGTTGCTAAACACTTTAATTCTCCTTCCTCTTCCCATACTGACCTTTCCGTTCTGGCCTCTTTCGTTGTCACAGTGAGGCCCAACGCAAATTTTAGGACCAGCACCTCATATTTCCCTTGTGCAGCTTACAACCCAGTGGTATGAATATTGATTATTCTAACTTCAAGTAACCCTTGCATCTCCTCGTTCTTAGTACTTCCCTCACATTCGAAGTGCCAATTGCACTGCTGTCCTGTTGCGTTTGACTGTCTGCATAACACGTTATCACCCAGCCCAAAGCCAACAAGGAACGATTCCTTGACCTTCACCTTTCCTTGATCATCGTTACTTTTTTGCATATTTTTAATTCACTTTCCTACATCTCTCCACATCACCACCTGTACTTCCATTTTCCTATCTCCTGACTCTCATCCTCGAGCCGAAACGGCACCTATTCCTTCTCTACAGAGAAGCTGCCTGACTCGCTGACTGTTTTTGTGTCTATCTTCGTAATCATAGACGTGTTTGCATTCATTTATAGTATTATTTGATTTAACTGGACAACATGCACCACAAAGCGTTTAACTGTACATTGGTACACGTGATAATAATACACCTAAATCTAAACCTAAACACGGTGCTCAGGCCAAACTCACGAGCGTGAAGCATCGGGATCTGAGTTTCTGCTTTACCAATGTCCAGACTTGCTCCCAATCCCATCCAATGTCATCCAAACATTGCAATTATGGCCGACCACACAAAAAGCGGATTTAAATAAATCATCTCCTTGACCTGCCCTCCGATGCGGGAATGGAAACACAGATACAATTGTCTACGCACCATCATTGGTAGGTCCAGTTGCTGGCATCTCCGCTGAGATCGGTTGAGTCAGTTGCGTCAAGAGCAAAAGTCCGAAGACGAACTGAAACATGCTGCTCATCTTTAGCGCAGCTGGTCTTTCAGTAGCAAAGAGCCGTTTGATCGGACCGGCGATGCTGCTGTATTTATTCTGAACCAAGTTGGGGCGTGTGTTGGCGTGTACGGCTTGTTTTGGACACGATGTTGATCGCTTTGTTCCATGTGGCAACCGTCAGTCTGACCACTGCTATTTTGCTCAGAAAGTCTCTCAGCGTCCAGTGCCATATATCTGGCGGATTTGAACTGTCTTATCAATAAGTGTATGTATTCTGGGTCCATTCCAAGATTATGCCGTCAAACAGACGCCACACCATTATAAAATCCGACAATTAAACCACTAGACACCGGGGCCAACACCACTATATTTATGCAGCATTCAGGCTCTCGAATTATGTATTTAATATGGTAAATGGTAGGGAATTGAAGAATGTAGGTGAACAGAGGGATCTGTGAATAACTGTGCACAGTTCCCTGAAAGTGGAATCTCATGTAGATAGGGTGGTAAAGAAAGCTTTTGGTGTGCTGGCCTTTATAAATCAGAGCATTGAGTATAGAAGTTGGGATGTAATGTTAAAATTGTACAAGGCATTGGTGAGGCCAATTCTGGAGTATGGTGTACAATTTTGGTCGCCTAATTATAGGAAGGATGTCAACAAAATAGAGAGAGTACAGAGGAGATTACTAGAATGTTGCCTGGGTTTCAGCAACTAAGTTACAGAGAAAGGTTGAACAAGTTAGGGCTTTATTCTTTGGAGCGCAGAAGGTTAAGGGGGGACTTGATAGAGGTTTTTAAAATGATGAGAGGGATAGACAGAGTTGACGTGGAAAAGCTTTTCCCACTGAGAGTAGGGAAGATTCAAACAAGGGGACATGACATGAGAATTAAGGGACTGAAGTTTAGGGGTAACATGAGGGAGAACTTCTTTACTCAGAGAGTGGTAGCTGTGTGGAATGAGCGTCCAGTGATGGTTGTGGAGGCAGGTTCGTTTTTATCATTTAAAAATAAATTGGATAGTTATATGGATGGGAAGGGAATGGAGGGTTATGGTCTGAGCGCAGGTATATGGGACTAGGGGAGATTATGTGTTCGGCACGGACTAGAAGGGTCGAGATGGCCTGTTTCCGTGCTGTAATTGTTATATGGTTATATGGTTAATATGAATATCCGAATATCGGACGGCGGCATTGTATTGCCTATCACGACATGCGTTTCATGGAACATATCATAAGACCGGTATAGTACAGTCGCTAGCTTCACAATGCATGTGACGCCGAGGTATACCAGCTTTTTCTGCTTGCACGTGGGTCATAACCAACCATTCCCAGCGTACCAGTGAGCCTATATAAAGGCCTCTTTGAAACTATTATGTGTCTGCTTGTGCCACCACACTGGTAATTCGTCCCAGGCAAATACCTCTCAGTGTAAAATCAACTCTTTCGCACATTCCCTTGAAAATTGCCACTCTCACATGAAATACACATTCTCTAGTATTTGACATATCCACCCCGCGAGAAGGCTCAGAGTGTCTACCGTGCAAAATCAAATATTGTGACGAGCACAACAGGATGCATTTCCCCTGGTGTAGTCGAGTAAATATCTCATGTAATTTCCGACGATTTGATGCAAATTGCCTATTTTACCCATTGATCCGTCTGCTCTGATATGAGCCTCTGACATTACAGGAAACCATATTGTAATGCAACGGGCTTACAAATAAGGGTGGCACCGTGGCGCAGGTATGAGAGTTTCCCCCAGTTTGCTCAACATAGGCCTTTGTGCTCACAACGCCAGAGACTCGGGGTCGATCCTCACTCTTGTTTCCATGAACCGCGTGCCAACAGGCGCTTCGGTCTACCGAGACTGCGCGGATAACCATATAACCATATAACATATAACAATTACAGCACGGAAACAGGCCATCTCGACCCTTCTAGTCCGTGCCGAACACATAATCTCCCCTAGTCCCATATACCTGCGCTCAGACCATAACCCTCCATTCCCCATCCATATAACTATCCAATTTATTTTTAAATGATAAAAACGAACCTGCCTCCACCACCTTCACTGGAAACTCATTCCACACAGCTACCACTCTCTGAGTAAAGAAGTTCCCCCTCATGTTACCCCTAAACTTCAGTCCCTTAATTCTCATGTCATGTCCCCTTGTTTGAATCTTCCCTACTCTCAGTGGGAAAAGCTTTTCCACGTCAACTCTGTCTATCCCTCTCATCATTTTAAAAACCTCTATCAATTCCCCCCTTAACCTTCTGCGCTCCAAAGAATAAAGCCCTAACTTGTTCAACCTTTCTCTGTAACTTAGTTGCTGAAACCCAGGCAACATTCTAGTAAATCTCCTCTGTACTCTCTCTCTATTTTGTTGACATCCTTCCTATAATTAGGCGACCAAAATTGTACACCATACTCCAGAATTGGCCTCACCAATGCCTTATACAATTTTAACATTACATCCCAACGTAGGAATGTAGGATAAGCGACCACCCTTATCCTACATTTCCTATCCTACACACCAGGGGGGAAATTACAGGAGCCAAATAATGTACAAACCTTTGTGTCTTTGGAATGTGCGAGGAAACTAGAGCACATACACGACCACAGTTAAAACGGATACACCGTTCAGATTGTACTGGTAGTGAGGAGAGGCCTCGCGTGTGCTGTCTGTGCGGAGTTGCCATGTTCTCTCTGTGATCCCGTGGGATTTCTCTCGTTACTCCAGTTTAGACCGACATTTGTTTAAGTTAATTATTTGTTCAATTTTCCCCTTGTCTGTGGGGTCGAGGAGAAAGTGGGATAATATACATCTAGTGTGAATGGGTAATAAGAGGTTGGCGTGAGGCTGGTTCGGTCCTTCAAATGTTGAGAGGGGTAGCCAGAGTTGACGTGGATAAGCTTTTTCCATTGAGAGTAGGGAGGATTCAAACAAGAAGACACGATTTGAGAATTAAGGGACAGAAGTTTAGGTGTAACATGAGGGGGAACATCTTTACTCAGAGGGTGGTAGCTGTGTGGAATGAGCTTCCAATGGAAGTGGTGGAGGCGGGTTCGATTTTATCATTTAAAAATAAATTGGATAAGTATATGGATGGGAAAGGAATGGAGGTTTATGGTCTGAGTGCAGGTAGATGGGACTAGGGGAGATGACCTGTTTTTGTTATATGTGCTGTAATTGTTATATGGTTATATGGTTATAAGGGTCTGATTCCACAGTTGTATCTCGTGTCTGCCCCTGTTTACACAATGTATTTCGAAATATTTCGAAAAATATGACACATCTACTTGCCAGTCTTGTTAAGCGATGTGAGCAGACGGTGCTTGAAATGCAAATGGGGCGCCGAAGGGCATATATCTATGCAGACCATTTCTCTATCAAATTGCATAAGACGCTATCCGGTCTACGACTGGTCTGTGGAAGAACGTGAGGTTACGAATGCTGCCTGACGCACAGGCGATGGGCAGTCTGCTTTCACTTGGGGTTCTCAGGGATCTGTGTTGGGTCCTTTGTTGTTTGTCATGTACATCAATGATCTGGATGAAGGTGTGGTAAATTGGATTAGTAAGTATGCAGATGATACCAAGATGTGGATAATGAAGAGGATTTCCAAAGTCTACAGAGTGATTTAGGCCATTTGGAAAAATGGGCTGAAAGATGGCAGATGGAGTTTAATGCTGATAAATGTGAGGTGCTACACCTTGGCAGGACAAATCAAAATAGGACGTACATGGTAAATGGTAGGGAATTGAAGAATACAGTTGAACAGAGGGATCTGGGTCTAACCGTGCATAGTTCCTTGAAGGTGGAATCTCATATAGATAGGGTGGTAAAGAAAGCTTTTGGTATGCTAGCCTTTATAAATCAGAGCATTGAGTATAGAAGCTGGGATGTAATGTTAAAATTGTACAAGGCATTGGTGAGACCAAATCTGGAGTATGGTGTACAATTTTGGTCGCCAAATTATAGGAAGGATGTCAACAAAATAGAGAGAGTACAGAGGAGATTTACTAGAATGTTGCCTGGGTTTCAACAACTAAGTTACAGAGATAGGTTGAATAAGTTAGGTCTTTATTCTCTGGAGCGCAGAAGGTTAAGGGGGGACCTGATAGAGGTCTTTAAAATGATGAGAGGGATAGACAGAGTTGATGTGGACAAGCTTTTCCCTTTGAGAATAGGGAAGATTCAAACAAGAGGACATGACTTCAGAATTAAGGGACAGAAGTTTAGGGGTAATATGTGGGGGAACTTCTTTACGCAGAGAGTGGTGGCGGTGTGGAATGAGCTCCCAGTGGAAGTGGTGGAGGCAGGTTCATTGGTATCATTTAAAAATAAATTGGATAGGCATATGGATGAGAAGGGGAATGGAGGGTTATGGTACGAGTGCAGGCAGGTGGGACTAAGGGGAAAAAAGATTTGTTCGGCATGGACTTGTAGGGCCGAGATGGCCTGTTTCCGTGCTGTAATGGTTATATGGTTATATGGTTATATGGTTATATGTTATGATATGTGTAGGGCGACCGACTTTACATCTGAACGTAATTCATTTGTTAACTAGGCCTGTTCCACCGCTCTTCTCGTGAATACGCAGCGAGGAAGCTGTCCCCCTTCCCCGTCGCCTCTCTACACTAATCCCCGGTGACGGGCAGAGTTAATAATTAACGCGTCCTTCGTCATTTTATACCTTCTGAGACACAGCCATCTGTCTGCCAACTAGAACTGGTAGCAGAGTACGGTTTATATTAACACGATCACAGAACGTTCAGTACAGTACATGGAAAATATTTAATGCGCATACCATCGACAACCCGAATTAATTATTGTTCACTTCGAGCGGAAAGATACACCATATATAAATAACCATATAACCATATAATAATTACAGCACGGAAACAGGCCAACTCGGCCCTTCTAGTCCATGCCGAACACTTATTCTCCCCTAGTCCCATCTACCTGCACTCATACCATAACCCTCCATTCCTTTCTAGTCCATATACCTATCCAATTTATTTTGTAATGATAAAATCGAACCTGCCTCCACCACTTCCACTGGAAGCTCATTCCACACAGCTACCACTCTCTGAGTAAAGAAGTTCCCCCTCATGTTACCACTAACCCCTGTCCCTTAATTCTCAAGTCATGTCCTCTTGTTAGAAACTTCCCTACTCTCAGTGGGAAAAGCTTATCCACGTCAAATCTGTCTATCTCTCTCATCATTTTAAAGACCTCTATCAAGTTCCCCCTTAACCTTCTGCACTCCAAAGAATAAAGATCTAACTTGTAAAACCTTTCTCTGTAACTTAGTTGCTGAAACCAAAGACCAAAATTGTACACCATACTCCAGAATTGGCCTCACCAATGCCTTGTACAATTTTAACATTACATCACAACTTCTATATTCAATGCTCTGATTTATAAAGGCCAGCACACCAAAAGCTTTCTTTACCACCCTATCTACATGAGATTCCACCTTCAGGGAACTGTGCACAGTTATTCCCAGATCCATCTGTTCACCTACATTCTTCAATTCCCTACCATTTACCATGTACGTCCTATTTTGATTTGTCCTGCCAAGATGTAGCACCTCACACATATCAGCATTAAACTCCATCTGCCATCTTTCAGCCCACTCTTCCAACTGGCATAAATCTCTCTGTAGACTTTGAAAATTACTTCATTATCCACAACGCCGCCTACCTTAGTATCATCTGCATACTTACTAATCCAATTTACCACACCATCATCCAGATAATTGATGCACATCACAAACAACAGTGGACACAACACAGATCCACGTGGCATCCCACTAGTCACTGGCCTCCAACCTGACAAACAACCATCCACCATTACTTTCTGGCATCTCCCATTCAGCCACTGTTGAACCCATCTTGCTACTCCACCATTAATACCCAACAATTGAACCTTCTTAACCAACCTTCCATGAGAAACCTTGTCAAAGGCCTTACTGAAGTCCATATATACAACATCCACTGCTTTACCCTCATCAATTACCCGAGTAACCTCTTCAAAAAAGTCAAGAAGATTAGTCAAACATGATCTTCCATGCACAAATCCATGTTGACTGTTCCAAACCAGACCCTGTTTATCCAGATGCTTATATATATTATCTCTAAGTATCCTTTCCATTAATTTGCCCACCACTGACGTCAAACTAACAGGTTGATAATTGCTAGATTTACTCTTAGACCCCTTTATAAACAATGGAACAACATGCACAGTACGCCAATCCTCCGGCACTATTTCCGTTTGTAATGACATTTGAAATATTTCTGTCATAGCCCTTGCTATTTCAACACTAACTTCCCTCAATGTCCTAGGGAATATCCTGTCCGGACCTGGAGACATATCCACTTTTATATTTTTCAAAAGTGTCAGTACTTTCTCTTCTTTGAATCTCATAGTTTCCATAGCTACTCTACTTGTTTCCCTTACCTCACATAATTCAATATCCTTCTCCTTGGTGAATACCGAAGAAAAGAAATTGTTCAATATCTCCCCCATCTCTTTTGGCTCTATAGATAGCAGTCCACTCTGACTCTATAATGGACCAATTTTATCCCTCGTTATCCTTTTGCTATTAATATAGCTGTAGAAACCCTTTGGATTTACTTTCACCTTACTTGCCAAAGCAACCTCATATCTTCTTTTAGCTTTTCTAATTTATTTCTTAAGATTCTTTTTACATTCTTAATACTCCTCAAGCACATCATTTACTGCATGCTGCCTATAATTATTGTAGATCTCTCTCTTTTTCCGAACCGTGTCCAATTTCCCTTGAAAACCATGGCTCTTACAAATTTTTACTATTTCCTTTCAACCGAACAGGGACATAAACATTCTGTACTCTTAAAATGTCACCTTTAAATGTCCTCCATTTCTCTTCCACATCTTTCCCATAAAACAAAATGTCCCAATTTACTCCTTTTAAATCCTTTCACATCTCCTCAAAGTTAGGCTTTCTCCAATCAAAAATATCACCCCTAGGTCCAGTTCTGACCCTCTCCATAATTATATTGAAACTAATGGTATTGTGATCACTGGACCGGAACTGTTCCCCAACACATACCTCTGCCACCTGACCTGTCTCATTTCCTAACAGGAGATCCAGCACCGCCCCTTCTCTAGTAGGTACTTCTATGTATTGCTGCAAAAAACTATCCTGCACACTTTTTACAAACTCCAACCCATCCAGCCCATTTACAGAATGTGTTTCCCAGTCCATGTGTGGAAAATTGAAATCTCCCACAATCACTACCTTGTGTTTACTACTAATATCTGCGATCTCCTTACATATTTACTCTTCCAATTCTCGCTCCCCCATTTGGCGGTCTATAATACACCCCTATAAGTGTTTCTACCCCTTTCCCATTTCTCAGTTCCACCCAAATAGCCTCCCTAGCCGAGCCCTCTAATCTATCCTGCCAAAGCACTGCTGTAATATCTTCCCTGACAAGCATTGCAACACCTCCACCTCTTGCCCCTCCAATTCTATCACACCTGAAGCAACGAAATCCTGGAATATTTCGTTTCCAATCACAGCCCTCCTGCAACCATGTTTCACTGATCGCCACAACATCATACTTCCAGGTGTCTATCCAGACTCTAAGCTCATCCACCTTTCTTACAATGCTCCTAGCATTAAAATATACACATTTAAAAAACCCACTCCCTCTTATTCTCTGTTTATTATCTTTTTCTTCTTTCTCCGCTACATTTTGGGTCCGAGTGCTACCCTTCTCTGCCTCCTGCCTCACACACTGACTGCTAGCTTTCCCTATTTGAGCCCCTCCCTCCAACTGTTCTAGATTAAAGTCTCCCCAGTAGCCTTTGCAAATCTCCCGCCTGGATATTGCCCCCCCCCCCCCCCCCCCCCCTCGGATTCAAGTGCAACCCGTCCTTTCTGTACAGGTCGCACCTTCCCCAAAAGAGGTCCCAATGATCCAGAAACTTGAATCCATGACCACTGCACCAGTCCCTCAGCCACGCATTATCCTCCACCTCGCTCCATTCCTACTCTCACTCTCGCGTGGCACAGGCAGTAATCCTGAGATTGTTACCTTTGCGGTCCTTCTCCTTAACTCTGAATATAACCTGAATACCCGTGGCGATTCATGTTATATTTTCCCCTCATGGGATCATAAGAACAAGATGATGCATGATGCATGGACTGAGTTCAGAATGACCACGAAATCACCCTTCACTTGCGCACATTCACTGCTGGAATATGGAGCTGGCAGAACTGTTATACATATTCCTTCTTTCGATATTAGAATACAGAAACGTGCAGCATACAAACGGTACTTCGGCACACAATCGGAATACGAACACGTTATATTTATCGTCTCTGCTTCCATGTGATCAATACCGAGTGATGGTGTCGCAGAGTGATACCACATGTCCTTCGGCCCAACTTGCCCATCTACACCAGTCCCACCTGCCCGCGTTGAGTCCATATCCCTGTGAACGAATCATATCCATGTACCTGTCTAACTGTTGTTTTAATGTTGAGATAGTGCCTGCCTCAACTACCTTATCTGGCAGCTTGTTCCATAAAGTCTATTTGCAAAAGTTACCCCTCAGCTTCCTATGAAATATTGTCCCCCTCACCTTAAACCTGTCTCCTCTGGACCTCGATTCACCTAATCTGGGCAGGAGACTATGTGCATCTATACGATCTGGCCATTTCAGGGCGTTATGATTATCTTTCATTCTCCTGCGCTTCAATGAATACCGTCCCAGCCAAATCAACCTCCCCCTATAGCTCCGAGCCTCTAGTCCGTGTTAATCTTCTCTGTATAATTCCCAGCTTGACAACAACTTTCCTGTAACATGGTGCCCATAAATTAACACAATGGAAAGTCCTTTACATCTCCCTATCGTCTCTGCTTCGGCAGCAATAATGGACAAGAAAAGAGGAAAGAAGGAAGCATTAAAATGATCGAGTAGGTTGGATGTTTGTGAGAGGGAAGGATCTTCCAATTAACGACTGGTCATCTTTCATATATATAACATATAACAATTACAGCACGGAAACAGGCCATCTCGGCCCTACAAGTCCGTGCCGAACAACGTTTTTCCCCCTTAGTCCCACCTGCCTGCACTCATACCATAACCCTCCATTCCCTTCTCATCCATATGCCTATCCAATTTATTTTTAAATGATACCAATGAACCTGCCTCCACCACTTCCACTGGAAGCTCATTCCACACCGCTACCACTCTCTGAGTAAAGAAGTTCCCCCTCATATTACCCCTAAACTTCTGTCCCATCTTTAGCCCTTAATGAAGTATCTCTGGTAATTATCGATCCTGGATGATAATTTTTATCATCCTACAATCTCAAAACTATTACCAATCAATGTAATCGCACTTTTTAAGGAAAAAGGGAGAGAGAAAACATGGAATTTTACTACGGAGTCACGTGAGTGACTACGTGAGAGCCCGCTCAGCACGCATGTGCAAAGAGCCCGCTCAGCACGCATACGCGACATACTTCAAAGCAGCGGTGTGGAATCACAGACAGATACAGTTATTGAAATAAACATAGTAAAGAAAACGAGACCTTAGTTATCAGTTTGACCCATATTATTGAGGGTGGGAGCGGAGGGCACGTAATCCCTCATCGTAACTCCTCACAAAATACAGATCAAACTTCAAAGTTCTCGTTTAATCTTACTCTTTTACTTCGGAGTCACGTGAGTGACTACGTGAAGATTTTAAAGCTCTGTGATTTCAAACCGTGTAGAAGTTCATACTTCACTCGCTGCCGAAGTCTTTCGAGCGAGGAAGTATGTTAACGTAATCAACCATGAATCTGTTTGTAAAAACAATAATGGTGTTATTAACAACAACAAGACCAAATGCTCCCCCGGGCTTAAATTATATATTTTTTGCAGATTCTTTTTCTGCAAACGATACAGGTTCTGTCAGTGGTTTGTTATAAAAGTTTGGAACGTATACTCCCTAGACCACCCCACTGTAGCCAGGATGTGGCCCATTGGCACGTCCATCCTCTTGGTCACTGATGTGGATGCTGTCCTGGTGGAGTAAGATTTATACACGTTAATATGTACTCCAGCGACTCCCAGTACCTGCTTGAGCCACTTGAGATAGTTTGGCTCGTCACCTGACCATAACGTTTCTTGTGGCTGACCCATGAGGCTTTTTCTCTCCCTCGAGGATTACTTATTGTGTCGATGTAGTTCAATAAGTGGGTCATGACACATAACCGTAGTTCAGGTGGGTATGCCCGGAATTCCATGACTAGACCTGACGTTCCTGGTCTGCTCTGTTTGCCCAATCCCTAATAGTAATGTAACGTGGTGTACTGGACCATATTGTCCAATCGTAGTGGGCGGAGGAACTGGACTATTTGTGCTGAGACAAGGCCATCAGCATGTCCCTTCAGGGTGTGCTGTTCCAGGTTGAGGGACCTGGCTGGTGACCATCCCCTAAGGTACGTCAGGTCCACACTGACATCCCAGATTTGGGTGTACCTGGGTCTTGGGGATTAACCTCTCCTGAATTTGATCACCAGCGGGAGGTACCCTATGGCCTGTGGTCCTGGTGCCCGAGTTAAGTAGGCTGACAGAGCACTTCTGGCTGAATCCTTTATTGTGGTGAAGTCCTGCCAGAACTCCAGTTCAGGTTTTGTTGTAGTGAATGTGTAGTTCCTGTGTTTGAGCAGTTTCTTCCCGCTTCTTGATGTTCGTCAGGTATGTTCCTTAGTGGACATGCGACGGAATGCTGTCATCATGTTGATAGTGCTGTCTGATCCAGGACCAGCAATGGTCTTCCCAATTCTGCAATCCAGGCCCAGCAGTGGTATTTTAATGGCCATGTCGAGGACCACTGGGAACCATGACTGTGGGTTTAATCTACTGTATTTTGCGTAGTGCCCGACTGATGAGGCCCAAGTACCTATTGATGTGGTAGAAGAAGGGGAGAACATAGAGATTAGACCCCCCCCCTTAATACGTGAATGTATCCATAGCCACTGCCTTGAGTTTGGTTTCATGCGACATACATAGGTACGTGGCGCTTTAATTGGAATATAGGGAAGTCGATATCTGGTGACCATATTGCTTTGTAACCTCAGCAAATATTTTGGTTTGAATGTTCGTTTACAGTATTTAGCTCACCTGATAGGTAAGTTACTGATGGTCAAACATGTTTGACGACATACGGTTACCAATTGTTAAATAAATTGTCACATAATATCGATTTTATTCCGCCCAAGTGGTTTGGTATAAGTCACCACTGCGATGTTGTTAATTTATAAACGAACATGCAAAACGGTGCATTACTGAGCAATATGCTTCACTAATGGTAAGTAATTTTATTATATAACACGTTTAAAGTCGCATTGACACCAAGTGCTAGCAAGATCAGTACCTATATCAGGACACACAAGAATGTTACTCAAGAAAAATAGGTGGAAAGCATACAAATACAATCCTCCTTCTCTGAAGAGCTTGAGGCTGCTACACAATTGCATTTACAAATGAATTCCATAATGACACTGGCCACTTAAAACAACTTTGAATGTTTGCTGTCACAGTCTGCCCTCTCCTCATTCCCATCCACTTCAGCTCCCGGTACTTTTCCACCGGTCCCTCATTCTCCTCACCTGCCTGCCTGCCACTCCCCTCTCATCAGCCCAACTCTCCTCACCTGTTGCACTCAGTTGCCTCTAATCACCTATTAACCCGGTATATAGACTCTCCTCACCGTTCACACAGTGCCAGATTGGTCTCAGCATTCATGCAAGACTCTCCAGCGATTTCCCGACTGCCTACACGGATTCTAACCTGCCTGCCCCTGACCATTCCGTCCTGTCGCCTTCCCGGATATCACCTCAGCCTTCTGTCCCCGACCACGGCCTTCGTCCCGCACCTCCTGGTTTCTGGCTGCTCTCTCCTGGGCTGTTTGGTGTATCCCTGCAACGGCTCCTCGACTTCTTGCCTGGCTTCGACTCTCCTTTCGTCTGTCCCTCGCTGGTTTGTTTGCATCGTGTGTTGGATCTTCTGGTTACCGGACCTTCCGCTACCCCGACTACGTCTCCTGCCTGCCCCTCTTCGGAACCCTCGCTCAATCCTGAGCTTCTGTGTGAGTACGGTGTACCCGTTCCTGTGTTTCTACTCTGTGTTACAGTATCGGAATAAAGTTCATTACCTATTATACCTGCCTGATTCTGTGCTGGTATTGGGTCCAAGCTATACCCGTTAGAGTTAGCATACCATAGAAACAGGTTAACAAACAAGAAAAAATGGACATAACACATGTATAGAGTTTGACACATACGTCCCCGCACAGCATAATCAATCTCCACTGTGGGGAAGGCATCAGAAATGTTAAGTTCTCTTCCTATGTAAAAAAGCCTCCCTCCAGGGAGCCGCGGGCTCCCGGTGCCGCCGTCCACAGACCTGCCGTTGGAGCCTCCGACTCTCCGGTAGCAGATTATACCTGCCTGATTCTGTGCTGGTATTGGGTCCTAGCTATACCTCAAGAAACAGGTTACTAACTATGGTTAGAGTTTGACCCAGTGTCTACGTGATGCATAAAATCCAGATTCTTCCTATTTAAAACCACCAGGTATTCTTTGAGGTATGATGAATATCATAGAACAACTCAAATTTACTAACTAGGTTAATCTAGCTCACTGGAAAGGTACAATGTTTGCACCATATTCTAGGTGTGGAATATAGTTGAACACTGGTATCTAGCTCACTGGAAAGGTACAATGTTCAGTAGCGAGTAAAGCTGCTACTGATCCCAATACTCTATCACGTAGACGATAGGTGGTTGATGTGCCATAACTGATAGTATTAATGAATTCCAGATATACAATGTTGTGGATGGGGTCAACGTGGGTATCTGGATATATGACAGAGCCCAGGCTAAATAAGTTAGTAGCTAATGCTGCAGATAGCTACATCCAAGGGTAGTCTGTCGTGAATATATAGACATGCCAGGACGTAATGTTCCTTAAAGTGTCAGGGCTGTTTTGATTCTGGTTAGCTTCAGCTGATATTAGCCATGTCGAGTCACATACATATGCGAGATGTGCAGTGAATAAAAAATGGCAATGCTTGCCATGGTTACCCCATCCAGGTAAATTGTGGTATACCCGAAAGCCTTATGAAGAGGGTACTGAATAGTATGCATCTTTAAAGTCGATGTTTACCATAAAGTATCCTAGGAATCCATGGTATCAGTTGCAGATTCCATATGTGGGTATACCTGATGAATATTGCATTACGCGCATGCGTACTGAGCGGGCTCTTCACGTAATCCCTCATTGTAACTCTTCATAAAATACAGATCAAACTTCAAACTGGTAAGTTTTCGTTTAATCTTACTATTATAGATCAGTTAACTTGATACCGGTGGAGTCAAGCATAAAATATGAAAAGGCAGCACGTTATGATAGCAGTAGCAGGATCGGTCCGCAACAGCATGGATTTACGAATGGGAAATCAGGCTTGAGTAATCTTCTGGATTTTTTTGAGGATGTAACTAGGGAAACGGACAAATAGAGCCAGTGGATGTAGTGTACCTGGTCTTTCAGAAAACATTTGATAAGCTCCCACGTAGGAAATTAGTGAACAGGATTAGAGCACATGGTACGGTACTAACACGTATAGAATATTGGTTGGCATGCAGGAAACAAAGAGTAGGGATTTACGGGTCCCTTTCAGTATGGCCGGCAGTGGCTAGCGGTGTACCACAAGGCCCGCAACTATTTACAACCATATAACCATATAACCATATAACAATTACAGCAGGGAAACAGGCCATCTCGGCCCTTCTAGTTCGTGCCGAACCCATATTCTCCCCTAGTCCCATCTACCTGCACTCAAACCATAATCCTCCATTCCTTTCCCGTCCATATAACTATCCAATTTATTTTTAAATGATAAAATCGAACCTGCCTCCACCACCTTCACTGGAAGCTCATTCCACACAGCTACCACTCTCTGAGTAAATATGTTCCACCTCATGTTACTCCTAAACTTCTGTCCCTTAATTCTCATGTCATGTCGTCTTGTTTGAATCTCAGTGGGAAAAGCTCAGTAGGAAAAGCTCATCCACGTCAAATCTGTCTATCTCCATCATCATTTTAAAGACCTCTATCAAGTCACCCGTTACCCTTCTGTGCTCCAAAGAATAAAGACCTAACTTGTACAATCTATCTCTGTAACTTAGTTGCTGAAACCCAGGGAACATTCTAGTAAATCTCCTCTGTACTCTCTCTATTTTGTTGACATCCTTCCTAGAATTAGGCGACCAAAATTGTACACCATACTCCAGAATTGGCCTCACCAATGCCTTGTACAATTTTAACATTACATCCCAACTTCTATACTCAATTCTCTGATTTATAAAGGCCAGCACACCAAACGCTTTCTTTACCACCCTATCTACATGAGATTCCACCTTCAGGGGACTGTGCACAGTTATTCCCAGATCCCTCTGTTCAACTGCATTCTTCAATTCCCTATCATTTATCATGTAATATTTTGATATATCCTGCCAAGATGTAGCTCCTCACACTTATCAGCATTAAATTCCATCTGCAATCTTTCAGCCCACTCTTCCAAGTGGCATAAATATCTCTGTAGACTTTGAAAATCTACTTCATTATCCACAACACCACATATCTTAGTATCATCTGCATACTTACAAATCCAATTTACCACACCATCATCCAGATCATTGATGTACATGACAAACAACAGTGGACCCAACACAGATCCCTGTGGCACCCCACTATTCACTGGCGTCCAACCTGACAAACAGCCATCTACCATTACTCTCTGGCATCTCCCATTCAGCCACTGGCGAATCCATCTTGCTACTCCACCATTAATACCCAACAATTGAACCTTCTTATTCAACCTTCCATGAGGAACCTTGTCAAAGGTCTTACTGAAGTCCATATATACAACATCCACTGATTTACCCTCATCAATTTCCCGAGTAACCTCTTCAAAAAATTCAAGAAGCTTAGTCAAACATGACCTTCCAGGCACAAATCCATGTTGACTGTTCCTAATCAGACCCTGTTTATCCAGATGCGTATATATATATTATCTCTAAGTATCCTTTCCATTAATTTGCCCACCACTGACGTCAAACTAACAGGTCTATAATTGCTAGGTTTACTCTTAGACCCCTTTTTAAACAATGGAACAACATGCGCAGTACGCCAACCCCCCAGCACAATCCCGTTTCTAATGACATTTGAAATATTTCTGTCATAGCCCCTGCTATTTCTACACTAACTTCCCTCAATGTCCTAGGGAATGTCCTGTCCGGACCTGGAGACTCGTCCAATTTTATTTCTCAAAAGTGTCAGTACTTTCTCTTCTTTGAATCTCATAGTTCCCATAGCTACTCTACTTGTTTCCCTTACCTCACACAATTCAATATCCTTCTCCTTGGTGAATACCGAAGAAAATAAATGCAATACAACATATATTAATGATTTAGATGAAGCTATTAAAAGTAACAATAGCAAATTTGCAGATGGCACAAAGCTGCGTGGCTGTGTGAACTGTGAGGAGGTTACTATGAGGATGCAGTGTGAATTGGATAGGTTGGGTGAGTAGGTAGGTGCATGGCAGATGCCGTTTGATGTGAAAAGATGTGAGGTTATCCACTTTGGTGGGGAAAAAAACTAGAAGGCCCGGGGAGCCGTTGGGAGAGGCCCGGGGAGCCGTTGGAGAGGACCGGGGAGCCGTTGGTGCGAGGAGGACTTACGTGGAGCTGTGAGTATAAAAACAGCGCGGGGTTTGCTTCTACAGAGGCCCGGGGAGCCGTTGGCGAGAGGAGGACTTACCTGGAGCTGTACTGAGAGAGTACAGAGGAGATTTACGGGAATGTTGCCTGGGTTTCAACAACTAAGTTACAGAGATAGGTTGAATAAGTTAGGTCTTTATTCTCTGGAGCGCAGAAGGTTAAGGGGGGGGGGGGGGGGGGGGGGCTTGATAGAGGTCTTTAAAATGATGAGAGGGATAGACAGAGTTGATGTGGACAAGCTTTTCCCTTTGATAATGGGGAAGATTCAAACACGAGGACATGACTTCAGAATTGGTGGAGGCAGGTTCATTGGTATCATTTAAAAATAAATTGGATAGGCATATGGATGAGAAGGGAATGGAGGGTTATGGTATGAGTGCAGGCAGGTGGAACTAAGGGGAAAAAATATGTTCGGCACGGACTTGTAGGGCCGAGATGGCCTGTTTCCGTGCTGTAATTGTTATATGGTTATATGATACGATACGATAAAACTTTACTTATCCCAGGTGGGAAATTGATCTGTCAATAATCATAAAAACACAAAATACATGAAACATGGGGGGGGGGGGGGGGGGGGGGGGGGGGGGGGGGGGGTAGGTGGTCTGTTTACGCTATTACTAAATGAGAGGCAATTGTACAGTTTGATAGCCACAAGGAAGAACGGTCTCCTGTGGCTTTCTGTCCTTCATGTGGGCGGGAAAGGATTGCGTGGGGGGAGGAGTGATTTGGGGGAGGGGCTGCGTGGGAGAGAGAACGTGGGAGGCGGGTGTTGTGGGGGAGGTGTTTGTGGGCAGGGGGGATGTGGGCAGGGTGGTGGGCAGAGGGTTGTGGAGGAATGGGTTTGTGGGGGGAGGGGTTTTGGGGGAAGGTTCAGTGGTAGGGAGGAGTGTATGGAAGGGGGTATGTGTGGGCAAAGGAGTCGCGGGGGAGGGGTGTGTGGGTGTATGTGTGGGCGGGGGGGGGTGTGGGAGAGGGGTATGCGGACGGGGGTGTTGTTGGGAAAGGTGTGTGTGGGAAAGTGGTGTGGGGCACGGGGAGGGTTGTGGGGGGGTGTGGGATGGAGGAGTGTGTGGGAGGGAGTGTGTGGGAGGGAGGGGTGTGGCGGGAGGGTTGCGGGGCGGCCTAGGGAGAGCTAGGCGAAAGGACGGGGGAAGTGCCAAGGGGGAGAGTGCGGCGTCACGGGGGAGTGCGGCAGGAGCCAGCGAGGTGGACCTGAGAGGAAGGGGTTGGGGTGGGCTGGGGACTCACAGTGGGCGCCGGGCGCTTCGCTGGTCTCTCGTCGTTCTCCACCGTCGGGAGCATAATCTCCGCTTTCCGTTTGCCGACACCGACGGCATCTCGGACTGCGCGCTGACTGGGCTGGGTTGGGTCCCGCCGAGTCGGGTCGGGCCGTTCCGATCCCTCCCACCGAAAATTTGTCCGGTTGGAGAACTCCGTCGTCCATCCAGAGCTCCCCACAGCTGCAGTAAAGACGCGACGGCGCAGAAAGGGGCGGCCCGTCCAGCGCTGTGGCTGCAGAAGGGACCAATCCGCGCGGCGCTGAATGGCAGGATAGGCAATCGATCTGCGCACGCGCGGTTTTTAAGAATGTTAAACCTCGATAAATCATACCAGGTTCCACCGATTGGAACACAACTTGGTGTAATCGCGGCATAGGAGAACGGTGAGTAAGCTGGATAAATGTCGTAGCGCTATCCGGTTGCGCTATTGCGCAAATAGATTGACGGCCAAACCGGAAGATAAAAAGATCAGAGTTTAGTTATGTATAGATAGATAGATTGTCCAGGATACGTCGCAGTTTGAGGTGCATTCTCCTCTCCAAGACGACCTACAATGAATCCAACCCCCCCCCCCCCCCGCGCCAGGAAGGTGCCAGCTTTCCTGATGAATCTGTAGTTCCTATTGGCATCCGCAGCCTTCGCCCTACAGCCCCAGCACAGTGCAACGAAGAAAACGCCCACCACCGACTGGAAAAACATCTGTAGCATCTTACTGCAGAAGCTGAAGGAGCGAAGCCTTTTCAAAACGTACAGCCGGCTCTGTCTCTTGTACAGGGCCTCAGCGTTCCTGACCAGACCAGTTTAATGGCCAGGTACACTACAAAGTATTTGTACCTCCTGGTAAACAGTGTATTCACATCATTGATGTAGACAAGGGACAGGGGTATTTCTCTCATCTTAAAGCACACAATAAACTCCTTAGTCTTTTCGGTGTTGAGATGTATGTGATTTAGCTCACACCACTTAACAAAGTCATTTACCACACTTGTGAATTTAGTTTCCCTCCTCTCACTGATGCGGCCCACAATTGCAAAGTTATCTGAAAACCTCTGCAGGTGACAGGAGACCGAGTTATACCTGAAGTCCGAGGTGTAGATGGAGAACAGGAAGGGGGAGAGGCCCCTGATTTGCTCACTACAATGACCGAAAAATCGATCTGTAGCTTGAAATAATGTGGTCGGCCAGTCTCGGACACCAATGGAGCATCCACGCGCATTTTCGCAGATTGCTCCATAGCAGTGCAGGCTGGATTGTGTTCAGAGCATTGGAGAACTAATAAATGACTTTTACAATATTTCCCAGCTTATCAAGGTGGGCAGGTGGATAATGGCGTCATCAACTCCCGCCTTTGTTTGTGAAACAAACTGCAGGTGATCTAGCGATGATTTAATCAGGGGATACAGGTGAGTGAGCACCAGCCTTTCCAGGGAATTCATGACGTGTGAAGTCCGCGCCGCCAGTCTGTAGTCGCTGGAGGAGCTGAGGTGCGTCCTCTTCTGTAAACTAACCAGGGAGGATGACTTCCACACCAGAGGAACCCTCTTTAAGCTCAATCTCAGGTTGAAGGTACTTCCTCACCATCTCATTCTTGATGGTCAGGCGCGACGAAGAAAGGACAGAGGATGTGGACCAAGGGAATTGAGGGGGATAATATGTCGGGGAGAACGGGGGAGGGTGGCAGCGCCCCCATCATCAAATTTATTAAAACAAGATTTAGCCCGTTGGCCCTTCCCTCCCTTGTAGCCTAACATGCTCTGCATGCCGCTCCACACATCCATCATGTTCTGCTGAAGTTTCAGCTCCAGCTCCCTCCTGCATTCGTCTTTGCCTTGTCTAAGTCTAGTTTTTAGATCTTTCTGTATCCGTTTCACCTCCTCCCTGTAACCATTTCTCCATTTCTGAAGGCCCTCTTCTTCTGGTTGAGAAGGGCCTTTATTTCCCTGGTGGCCCAGAGCTTGCTGTTGGAGAAACAGTGTACCGTCTCCTCAGGGACAGGGTTATCCACATGGAACTGTAAGTAGCTGGTAACACATACCATAAGTTCATCAATGTCCTCTCCATGACAACTAAAGGGAGCGCCCCAGTCTGTGAGCTCAAAATCGATATGTGGAGTGTTAACCTGTAATTTGAACCGGAGAAGGTAAAATCGGAAATATCAACATTTCAGTTGAACAAATGGGACAACGGAGGCATGTGGGGGGAGTGGATCAAACCTGACTGGAAAGGGAACCTAACAGGAATGACGGTGGAACAGCAATGGCAGGTATTTCTGGGAATAATCTAGAATATGCAGGATCATCTCCTTCCAAAGAGGAAGAAAGATTCTAAGGGGTGTAGAGGCGACCATGGCTGACAAGGGAAGTCGAGGACATTATTGGAATATTATAATGTTCTTGCAATTGGGGAAGTGCAGCGTAGGTTCACAATGTTAATTCCCGGAATGGCGGGACTGTAATATGCTGAGTGAATGGGGCGGCTGGGCTTGTACATTCAGGAAATTAGAAGGATGAAAGGGGTTCTTATTTAAACATGTAAGATGATTAAGAGTTTGGACATGTTAGAGGCAGAAACATGTTCCCGGTGTTCCGGTGGTCCAGAACCAGGACCAAAGTTTAAGAATAAAGGGCAAGACATCTAGAAAGGAGATGAGGGAACAGATTTTCGCACAGAGAGTTGTTAGTCTGGGGAATTCTCTGCCTCAGAGGGCGATGGAGGCCGGTCCTCTGGATACTTTCAACAGGGAGCTTGATAGGCTCTTTAACATAGCAGAGTCAGGAGATATGGGGAGAAGGCAATAACGGGGTACTGATTGATCACATTGGATAGCGGGTCTGACTCGAAGGGCCAAATGGCCTATACCTGCACCTATTGGCTATTGTCTACAGTCAACTGCCTATAAAAGAGAAGCTAGTCAAGGAGGAGAGTATAGCTTATTTAAGTATGTGAAGAGAAAACAAATAGTTAAGAGAAATGTGGGTCCCTCGAAGCCAAATATGGGTCCCTTGAAGGCAGACACGGGTGAAATTATTATGGGGAACAAGGGAATGGCAGAAGGGTTGAACACGTATTTCGGATCTATCTTCACTGAGGAAGACACAAACCATCTCTCAGAAGTACTGGACGACAAAGCATTTAAGTGGGTCGAGGAACTAAAATAAATGTTCATTATGCGAGAAATAGTATTGGGTAGGCGAATGGTGCTGAAGGATGATAAATCCCCTGGGGCTGATGGACTGTGCCCCAGGGCCCTCAGGGAGGTGGGTCTAGAAATAGTGGACGCATTGGTGCTCATTTTCCAATGTTCAATAGATTCAGGATCAGGTCCTGTAGATTGGAGGATAGCTAATGTTATTCCACTTTTCAAGAAAGGAACGAGAGAGAAATCGGGGAATTACAGACCAGTTAGCCTGACTTCGGTGGTGGGAAAGATGCTGGAGTCTATTATTAAAGAGGTAATAATGGGGCATTTTGATAGCAGTAAAAGGATTAGTCCAATTCAGGGTACCCGGACGTGGCGCCGACGGACGAGAAGCCGAAGCAAAGAAGTCGAAGCCAAAGAACCGAATGGAAACGAGGCCGAAAGGACAAATAACCGAACAAGTACGAAGCAGAACCGCCAAAAGTATGAGACGCCTAGATGCAATCTAACCGAAAGGCCGGGACGCCTAAAACCCAACTAACCGAAAAACTGACCGAAAAACTGCGTCGACTAAAAGCAAACTCACCGAATGGCCGCTCTGTCGAAACGCCACCTACCCCAAAGGCGGCGTCGCCTACAAGCCAACAAACCGAATGCCGCTCAACAAAAAAAATCAAATAACGGGCATGACGTTACCGGGGGGGGGGGGGGCGGAGACTTGTCAGCAATTGGTCCAGACCCCAGCGCATCACAGTGGAGGGATGAACATTTTCCCACACCTCCGCTCCACTGGACACACAGTCCGCGGAGGGTGGCCGTGGGAGTGCATCGTAGGTTCACGAGGATGGTGGGACTGTCATGTGCTGAAAGAATAGAGCGATTGGCTTGATTTCCCGGGATGGCGGGGCTGCCGTATGATGAAAGAATGGAGCGGCTGGTCTTGTATTCACTGGAATTTAGAAGGATGAAAGAGGATATTATTGAAACATATAACATTATTGAGGGATTTAACACGCTAGATTCACGAGACATGTTCCCGATGTCCAAAGTTTAAGATCAAGGTGTAGCCCATTTTGATCTGAGATAAGGAAAACCTTTTTCACAAAGAGGGTTGTGAATTTGTGGAATTCTCCGCCTGAGAAGGCAGTAGATCCGATTCACTGAAGGCATTCAAAAGAGAGTACGATATAGGCCATGGTGTTTGCGGAATCGAGGGGTATAGTGTGAAGGCAGGAACGGGGTACTCATTGTGGATGATAACATTGAATGGTGGTGCTGGCTCGAAGGCCGAATAGCCTACTCCTGCACCTATTGTCTACGTATCTATTTATCGAGAGCGTCACAGGCCAGCTGGTAACACCTGCTCGTTGACCTTTTGGTCAAAGGGGGCATCTAGACCATTGGTATCTGGCAGAATGGGTGCGGTGGTTTGATATGAAATCATCAATACTTATGGGGTGATATTGGATCAGAAGTTGTAGAGTCATTATGGATGGAGCTGAGAAAGTATAAGGTTAAAAACCCCCCATGGGAGTTATTACAGCCCCCCAATCAGTAACCAGGATTTAGGATACGTGTTACATTAGGAGACAAAATTGGCATGTAAATAAGGCATGCTACTGTCGTCCTGAGAGATATCGATATGTGGTTATAAAGAAATTAGAAAAGCAAAAAGAAGATATGAAGTTGCTTTGGCAAATAAGGTGAAAGTAAATCCAAAGGGTTTCTACAGCTGTATTAATAGCAAAAGGATAACGAGGGATAAAATTGGTCCATTGGAGAGACAGAGTGGACAGCTATCTGCAGAGCCAAAAGAGATGGGGGAGATATTGAACAATCTTTTTCTTCGGTATTCACCAAGGAGAAGGATATTGAATTATGTGAGGTAAGGGAAACTAGTAGAGTAGCTATGGATACTATGAGGTTCAAAGTAAAAGAAGTACTGACACTTTTGAAAAATATAAAAGTGGATAAGTCTCCAGGTCCTGTCAGGATATTCCCTAGGACATTGAGGGAAGTTAGTGTAGAAATAGCCGGGGCTATGACAGATACATTTCAAATGTCATTAGAAACGGGAATAGTCCCCGAGGATTGACGTACTGCGCATGTTGTTCCATTGTTTAAAAATGGTTCAAAGAGTAAACCTAGCAATTATAGACCTGTTAGTTTGACTTCAGTGGTGGGCAAATTAATGGAAAAGATACTTAGAGATAATATGTATATGCATCTGGATAAACAGGGTCTGATTAGGAACAGTCAACATGGATTTGTGCCTGGAAGGTCATGTTTGACTAATTTTCTTGAATTTTTTGAAGAGGTTACTAGGGAAATTGACGAGGGTAAAGCAGTGGATGTTGTCTATATGGACTTTAGTAAGGCCTTTGACAAGGTTCCTCATGGAAGGTTGGTTAAGAAGGTTCAACTGTTGGGTATAAATGCAGGAATAGCAAGATGGATTCAACAGTGGCTGAACGGGAGAAGCCAGAGGGTAATGGTGGATGGCTGTTTATCGGGTTGGAGGCAGGTGACTAGTGGGGTGCCTCAGGGATCTGTGTTGGGTCAATTGGTGTTTGTCATGTACATCAATGATCTGGATGAAGGTGTGGTAAATTGGATTAGTAAGTATGCAGATGATACCAAGATAGGGGGTGTTGTGGATAATGAAGAGGATTTCCAAAGTCTACAGAGTGATTTAGGCCATTTGGAAAAATGGGCTGAAAGATGGCAGATGCAGTTTAATGCTGATAAATGTGATGTGCTACACCTTGGCAGGCCAAATCAAAATAGGACGTACATGGTAAATGGTAGGGAATTGAAGAATACAGTTGAACAGAGGGATCTGGGAATAACCGTGCATAGTTCCTTGAAAGTGGAATCTCATATGGATAGGGTGGTAAAGAAAGCTTTTGGTATGCTAGCCTTTATAAATCAGAGCATTGAGTATAGAAGCTGGGATGTAATGTTAAAATTGTACAAGGCATTGGTGAGACCAAATCTGGAGTATGAGGTACAATATTGGTCGCCCAATTATAGGAAGGATGTCAACAAAATAGAGAGAGTACAGAGGAGATTTACTAGAATGTTGCCTGGGTTTCAAAAACTAAGTTACAGAGAAAGGTTGAATAAGTTAGGTCTTTATTTTCTGGAGCGCAGAAGGTTAAGGGGGGACTTGATAGAGGTTTTTTAAATGATGAGAGGGATAGGCAGAGTTGATGTGGACAGGCTTTTCCCTTTGAGAATATGGAAGATTCAAACAAGAGGACATGACTTCAGAATTAAGGGACAGAAGTTTAGGGGTAACATGAGGGGGAACTTCTTTACTCAGAGAGTGGTAGCGGTGTGGAATGAGCTTCCAGTGGAAGTGGTGAAGGCAGGTTCGTTGGTATCATTTAAAAATAAATTGGATAGGCATATGGATGAGAAGGGAATGGAGGGTTATGGTATGAGTGCCGGCAGGTGGGACTAAGGGAAAAACAGTTGTTCGGCACGGACTTGTAGGGCCGAGATGGCCTGTTTCCGTGCTGTAATTGTTATATGGATATATGGTTATATGGTTTGACTTTGAAAATCAGGTTGATATTGGACCCCAAGAAAGAGAATTTGTAGAGTGCCTCCGAGATGGGTTACAAAGAAATATAGAAAAGCAGGAGAAGGCCATTCGGCCCTACGAGCCAGCACCGCCATTCATTGTGATCATTGCTGATCGTCCCATATCAATACCCCGTGCCTGCCTTCTCCCCATATTCCTTAACTACAGTAGCCCCTAGAGCTCTATCTAACTTTGTATTAAATCCTTCCAGTGACTTGGCCTCCACTGCTCTCTGGGGCAGGGGATTCCATAAATTCACAACCATATAACCATATAACAATTACAGCACGAAAACAGGCCACCTCGACCCTTCTAGTCCGTGCCGAACACATAATCTCCCCTAGTCCCATATACCTGCGCTCAGACCATAACCCTCCATTCCCTTCCCATCCATATAACTATCCAATTTATTTGTAAATGATAAAAACGAACCTGCCTCCACCACCTTCACTGGAAGCTCATTCCACACAGCTACCACTCTCTGAGAAAAGAAGTTCCCCCTCATGTTACCCCTAAACTTCAGTCCCTTAATTCTCATGTCATGTCCCCGTGTTTGAATCTTCCCTACTCTCAGTGGGAAAAGCTTTTCCACGTCAACTCTGTCTATCCCTCTCATCATTTTAAAAACCTCTATCAAGTCCCCCCCTTAACCTTCAGCAATTCGGGTTTTAGAGTTATCCAAAGAACCAAATTTGATAAGGAAATCGAGGTAAAGGAAATATTATGTTTAAGAAGAAACTGCAGATGCTGGAAAATCGAATACATCAAAATGCTGGAGAAACTCAGCGGGTGCATCAGCATCTATGGAGCGAAGGGAATAGGCAACGTTTCGTGCCGAAACCCTTCTTCAGACTGTAAACAGGAAACTTTAGATGGTAGCGATCCCAATAGGATGTAATAATCTGCAATTGTTAGAGGGAGGAGGTGAAATCGGCATTGCAGCTCAGCAAAGGAGACTGCAGGCGCATGGGAGGAGCTAGTCAAAGATGACTGGAAGGGACCACAGCAGGGATGGCGGTAGAACAGCAATGGCAGGAACTTCTGGGAATAGTCTGGAAAAATCGACCGGGTGGCGCCAGCAATGATTTTAGTTTTCTATAGCTTGTTTTATGTATGGGGTAGGAGGTCGGCGTGTTGGGGGAACAATTTTTCTCTTAACTCGACAGAGATGCGATTGTTCTCAGTATTGTATCTCCGACCGGACTGCGTCCTAACATCGAGGATTTTGTTGTAGATCGACAGGGAGCTCCACCACGGAGCCTACTGACTTACAATCACGGAGCTCGCGATCCCTTTGGGGGGGGGGGGGGGGGTCACATTATGCATCCAACCGCGGAGCCTGCGGACTTTAACAGATTCTGGTTAGAGACCAAATTCCAAGCCGCAGGAGCTTCGACCGCCCCGACGCGGGAGCTTCGATCGCCGGCCACGGGAGATTCGATCGGCCCGACGGCGGGTGGTTCGATTACACCGGCTGCGGTAGAATAAAGTCAATATAAAATTGGACTCCTTTTCCTTCCATCACAGTGAAGAATGTGGGAAATCCACTGTGGTGGATGGTTATGTTAACTGTAATGTAGTTGTGTGCCTTGGTGCTTTTTTTTGTATGGATGTATGGTAATTCGCATATCACTGAACGTTCATTGGTACACGTGACAATACAAGTCCTGTGAAATCTTTGAAAACTTTGATCTTTTTATTCCAAAGAAGAAGAAAGATTGTAGGGGAGTAAGGGGCGATCATTGCAGACAAATAAGCTCAAGCACATGATAAACTAAAAGAAGAGATGTCTAACATAGAAGATATTCTGGTTAGTTGCGGTCGGAGTTGTGGCGTTCCAGCGGCAGCGGCAGCGGCGACCCGACATCGGTGCTGTGACGTTCCGGCGGCAGCTGCGACCCGACCTCGGTGCTGTGACGTTCCGGCGGCAGCGGCGACCCGACCTCGGTGCTGTGACGTCCGGTGGCAGCGGCGACCCGACCTCGGGTGGACGACAACGTCGGGAGCTCACAGGTCGCCTCGGAGCAGAGGGAAGAGACAAGGACTTTAAGAATTTTGCCTTCCATCACAGCGAACTCACTGTGGTGGATGTTAAATTTGTGTGTATTGTGTATTTTTGTCATTTTTATTATATGTATGACTTCAATGCAACGAAATTTCGTTCAGACCGAAAGGTCTGAATGACAATAAAGGCTACTTTGACTTTGACTTTTGACTTTGATACTCGTGGAAAGCTAGAGGATAGAAACATAGAAACATAGAAATTAGGTGCAGGAGTAGGCCATTCGGCCCTTCGAGCCTGCACCGCCATTCAATATGATCATGGCTGATCTTCCAACTCAGGATTGAGAAGCTTTTAGAGATTAACATAGATACATAAATAAATAGGCAATACGCCGTTCGGCCCTACCAGCCAGTACCGTCATTCAATGTGATCATGGCTGATCAACCATAATTAGTACTTCGTTCCTGCCATCTCCCCATATCCCTTGAATCCTCTATTTTTAAGAGCTCTATCTAACTCTCACTTGAAAGCATCCGGGGAATCATCCTCCACTGCCTTCAGAGGCAGATAATTCCACAGGTTCACAAGTGTCACAAGTAGAAGGTTTACAGACTGATTCCTGGGATGTCAGGACTTTCATATGAAGAAAGACTGGATAGACTCGGCTTGTACACGCTTGATTTCAGAAGATTGAGGGGGCATCATATAGAAACTTAAAACATTCTTAGGGGGTTGGACTGGCTAGATGCAGGAAGATTATTCCCGATGTTGGGGAAAGTCCAGAACTAGGGGGGTCACAGTTTGAGGATAAGAGTGAAGTATTTTAGGCCCGAGAGGAGAAAACCATTTTTTACACAGTGAGTGGTGAATCTGTGGCAACCTCTGCCACAGAAAGTAGTTGAGGCCAGTTCATTGGCTATATTTAAGAGGGAGTTAGATGTGGCCCTTGTGGCTAAATGGATCAGGGGGTATGGAGAGAGGGCAGGGATGGGATAGTGAGTTGGATGATCAGCCATGATCATATCGAATAGCGGTACAGGCTCGAAGGGCCGAATGGCCTACTCCTGCACCTATTTTCTATGTTTCTATGTTTCTGTCTGGGTGAAAACGTGTCTCCTCATCTTCGTTCTAAATGGCCGATCCCTTATTCTTCAACTGTGCCCCGCTGGTTCTCGACTCCCCCAACATCGGGAACATGTTTTCTGCCTCCAGCGAGTCTAAACCCTTAATAATGTTATAAATTTCAATAAGATTCCCTCTCATCATTCTACGTTCCGGTGTATTCAAAACCAGTCGCTCCATTGTTTAAACATACGACAACCCCGCCATCCAGGGAATTAAACTTGTGAACCTACGCTGCACTACCTCAATAGCAAGAATGTCCTTCCTCAAATTTGGAGAACAAAATTGCACACAATACTCCAGGCATGGTCGTTCACGGGTTCTGTGCAGTTGTTCCTGCACTCAACTCTTCTTGTTATGAAGGCCAACTTCGTTTTATTCACAGTGTTGGACCTCAGTGCCCGGTTGGAGAATTGCTGGGTATGCCGGTGGATGGCCAGTCGGTACCGATGGTCCGGTTGGGGTCCGAACTGGGAGGTAGGGAACTGTAGCTGGAAGCCATGGGGTATGAGATGGAGGCGCAGGCAGGCCCCGAGGAAGCAGATGTGGCTGTGGTATCGAGTCTGGGTAAGCTTTCTCCAGCTTTTCTGTGTAACCTTCGATTCTCCAGCATCTGCAGTTCCCTCTTTAACACTGTGTACACTCTACTGCGTTATCTCTTCAAGATATGCCTACCTTGAAGAAGTTCTCCTCTTCTCTCCGGAGACAGTTTCACAACCTCCTCTCTAACTGTCCCCCATCTGTGATCCCTCCTGCCCTCCAACTGTACGACCACATTCTTACCATAGACTCGATACTACAGCCACATCTGCTTCGGCTCGGGGCCTGCCTGCGCCTCCATCCCATTCAACATACCCCATGGCTTCCAGCTACAGTTCCCTACCTCCCCAGTTCGGACCCAAACCGGACCATCGGTACCGACTGGCCATCCACCGGCATACCCAGATAATTCTCCAACCGGGACAAGAGGTCCACAGACTGGCCGCGATGCGCCGGCACCAGCAGGACCTCGCATTGGCACTACCGCTTGAATTCGTCAGGGGGCACTAACCCAGAAACTGCAACGGACCCCAATTATTGGATTTATCCGCCGGAAGACATCCACCTGTTCAATCAACACAAGCAAGCGGTTCCAGGTGCGACAGAGGTTTACCTGCAGCTCTTCCAACCTCATCTATTGCGTCCTCTGCTCTAGATGTCAGCAGATCTATATCGGTGAGACCAAGCGGAGGTTGGGCGATCGTTTCGCCGAACACCTCCGCTCGGTCCGCAATAACCAAGCTGACCTCCCGGTGGCTCAGCACTTCAACTCCCCCTCCCACTCCGCCTCCGACCTCTCTGTCCTGGGTCTCCTCCATGGCCACAGCGAGCAGCACCGGAAATTGGAGGAACAGCACCTCATATTCCGTTTGGGGAGTCTGCACCCCGGGGGCATGAACATCGAATTCTCCCAATTTTGTTAGTCCTTGCTGTCTCCTCCCCTTCCTCAGCCCCCCTGCTGTCTCCTCCCACCCCCTAGCCTTGTGGCTACTCCTCCTTTTCCCTTTCTTGTCCCCACTCACCCCCGGAGAACAAACTTGCACACAATACGGCCAGGCATGGTCGTATTCACGGGTCCTGTAGAGTTGCTCCTGCCCGCTGAACTCCAGCTTGTTATGAAGGCCAACTTCGTTTTATTCACTGTCTGCTGTACCGGCATGTTTACTTTCGTTGACTGGGCCACAGAAGCCGTTGTATTTCCCCTTTTGACGCCGTTCAGATAATAATCTCCCATCCTGTTCTTGCCACCAAAGTGAGTAACCTCGTATTTATTTATATTTATTCCCATTAAACTGCATATGCCATGCATCTGCCCACTCACCCAACCCGATGACTGTGGGGAAGTAGCTAATCCTGAACCTGGTCGTTACAGTCTTCAGGCTCCTGTACCTTCTACCTGAAGGTAGCGGGGAGATGAGTGTATGGCCAGGATGGTGTGGGTCCTTGATTATACTGCCAGCCTTTTTGCGGCAGCGACTGCGATAAATCCCCTCGATGGAAGGGAGGTCAGAGCCGATGATGGACTGGGCTGTGTTTACTACTTTTTGTAGTATTTTCCTCTCCAGGGCGCTCAAGTTGTCGAACCAAGCCACACAATGCAAACGATCAGCATGCTATCTACTGTACAACTGTAGGTTAGAGTGAGTCCTCCTTGACAAAGCGACTCTCCGTAATCTTCTCGTGAAGTAGGGGCGCTGATGTGCTTTCTTAATAATTGCATCAGTGTTCTCAGACCAGGAAAGATCTTCAGAGATATGCACGCGCAGGAATTTGAAGCTCTTGACTCTTTCAACCATTGATATAAACGGGACTGCGGGTCCCCATCCTACTCCTCCCAAAGTCCACAATCAGTTCCTTGGTTTTGCTGGTGTTGAGGACCAGGTTATTGTGCTGGTACCATATGGACAGTTGCTCGATCTCTCTTCTATAATCGGACTCATTCCCGTCAGTTCGCACTATGACCAGCGACGCAGTCATGAGTATAGAGTGAGTACAGCAAGGGGCTGAGCACGCAGCCTTGAGGTGGCCCAGTGCTGATTGTTATCGAGTCTGACACATTTCCACAAATACGAACAGACTGTGGTCTGAGAATGAGGAAGTCGAAGATCCAATTCCAGAGGGATGCGCAGAGACCCAGTTCTGGTAGTTTGGTATCCAGCTTGGAGGGGATGATTGTATTAAAGGCCGAGCTGTAATCAATGAATAACAGCCTGCCATGAGTTTGTGTTGTTCAAGTGGTCCAGAGCGGAGTGGAAGGCCAGCGAGATCGCATCCACCGTTGATCTGTTGCGGCGGTAAGCGAACTGCAGTGGGTCCAGGTTTGTGTCGAGGTAGGAGTCAATTTGCGCCATGATCAACCTCTCAAAGCACTTCATCACCACCGGCGTTAGAGCCACTGGTCGATAGTCATTGAGGCACATCACTTTACTCTTCTTGGACACTGCTATAATTGATGCCATTTTGAAGCAGGTGGGAACCTCAGACCTCGGAAGTGAGAGGTTGAAATTGTCCGTAAAAACTCCATCCAGTTGATCCGCACAGGTGTTTAGAACACGGCCAGGTATGCCATCAGGTCCATGCGCTTTTCGGGTGTGCACCCAACTGAAGGATTTCCTGATGTCGGCCTCTGTGACTGAGAATGAAATACCATCACAGCGAATGGGGGCTTGGGAAGGCACATCAGTATTCTCCCTATCAAAGCGTGCGTAAAGCGCATCGAGATAATCAGGAAGTGATGTTTCGCCGACTGATTTCGCCTCCTGATTTCGCCTTGTATGAGGTGATTGCGGTCAGGCCCCGCCACATCTGTCTCATTCTCCAGTTTGGAGCAGAAGTTCTTTGACCCAAAACGTGACCTCAAACGTCCCCTAATCCTTTTCTCCGGAGGTGCTGCGGTCCTGCTGAGTTGCTGCAGCATTGTACGTAACTGGCGTAAACCCGTCTCTGCAGTTCCTTCCTAAACAGCCTCATAACATAGGTCTGGGAGCTGTTCCTGCATCTGGTGGCCCTCGCTTTCAATCTGTAAATCCACAGAGAGCGATTTAGGTTGAAAGGGACATGGGGGTGAGGGTAAAGGGGGATAAAAGGAAAATGGGGTGCACATAGATGGAAACTCAATGTACAAAGATGATAGGAGCAGAGTGACTTGGTGTATGTGAGATGGTAGGTGAAATGGATTCACATTGGGGTGGGAAGGTGGGAAGGGGCACAGAGGGAAGAGACAACTGACATGGGGGTATGATATTAGATATATAAATTCAATGTCCATACATAGGGCTGTAAGCTACACAAGTGGAATATGATGTGCTGATCCTCCAATTCGCGCGTTGCCTCGCTCTGGCAAAGGAGGAGACCCAGGACACAAAGGTCAGTGTGGGAAACGGAAGGGGAGGTAAAATAGTTCAACATCTGTGATCAACAGCGGGCCTTGGCGGACCGAGTGCAAGTTATCAACGAAAGGATCGTCTGGTCTACGCTTTGTCCCGCTGATGTAAAGAAGTTGCAATGTTGAAGTTCACAAACACACGGCGGCACGGTGGCGTAGCGGTAGAGCTGCAACCTTCTCGCTAGAGACCGCGTTCAATCCATAAATCGGATGCTTGTCTGCACGGAGTTTGTAAGTTTTCCCCGCGACCTGTGTGGGCTTTCTACGACTTCCTCGGTTTCCTCCAAAGACGTACAGGTTTGGAGATTAATTGGGTTGGTATAAACGCCAACACTCCCTGTAGCATTAATTCGCACGGAAAGTAGTTTGACGCGGACTCCGTGGGCCGAAAGGCCTGTTTGTACGTTGCATATTCAAACTAAAGAGAGCTAGCTCATTAGAAACGGGAATAGTGCCGGAGGATTGGTGTACTGCGCATGTTGTTCCATTGTTTAAAAAGGGGTCTAAGAGCAAACCTAGCAATTATAGACCTGTTAGTTTGACGTCAGTGCTGGGCAAATTAATGGAAAGAATACTTAGAGATAATATATATAAGCATCTGGATAAACAGGGTCTGATTAGGAACAGTCAACGTGGATTTGTGCCTGGAAGGTCACGTTTAACTAAACTTCTTGAATTTTTTGAAGATGTTACTCGGGAAATTGATGAGGGTAAAGCAGTGGATGTTGTGTGTATGGACTTCAGTAAGGCCTTTGACAAGGTTCCTCATAGAAGGTTGGTTAAGACGGTTCAATTGTTGGGTATTAATGGTAGAGTAGCAAGATGGATTCAACAGTGGCTGAATGGGAGATGCCAGAGAGTAATGGTGGATGGTTGTTTGTCCGGTTGGAGGCCAGTGACGAGTGGGGTGCCACAGGGATCTGTGTTGGGTCCACTGTTGTTTGTCATGTACATCAATGATCTGGATGATGGTGTGGTAAATTGGATTAGTAAGTATACAGATGATACTAAGATAGGTGGGGTTGCGGGTAATGAAGTAGAGTTTCAAAGTCTACAGAGAGATTTATGCCAGTTGGAAGAGTGGGCTGAAAGATGGCAGATGGAGTTTAATGCTGATAAGTGTGAGGTGCTACATCTTGGCAGGACAAATCAAAATAGTAATGGTAAATGGTAGGGAATTGAAGAATGTAGGTGAGCAGAGGGATCTGGGAATAACTGTGCACAGTTCCCTGAAAGTGGAATCTCATGTAGATAGGGTGGTAAAGAAAGCTTTTGGTGTGCTGGCCTTTATAAATCAGAGCATTGAGTGTAGAAGTTGGGATGTAATGTTAAAATTGTACAAGGCATTGGTGAGGCCAATTCTGGAGTATGGTGTACAATTTTGGTCGCCTAATTATATGAAGGATGTCAACAAAATAGAGAGAGTACAGAGGAGATTTACTAGAATGTTGCCTGGGTTTCAAGATTCAAGGGAAGATTCAAACTAGGGGACATGACTTGAGAATTAAAGGACTGAAGTTTAGGGGTAACATGAGGGGGAACTTCTTTACTCAGAGAGTGGTAGCTGTGTGGAATGAGCTTCCACTGAAGGTGGTGGAGGCAGGTTCGTTTTTATCATTTAAAAATAAATTGGATAGTTATATGGATGGGAAGGGAATGGAGGGTTATGGTCTGAGCGCAGGTATATGGGACTAGGGGAGATTATGTGTTCGGCACGGACTAGAAGGGTCCAGATGGCCTGTTTCCGTGCTGTAACTGTTATATGGTTATTATAGCTACGAGAGGGGGAACCCAGACACAATTTCCCCTCACTTTATATAAACAAAACACACACAGGCTAGCTCACTATCCTGCACAAATGTCTTATCTCAACATAAGCAAGCTGATCCGAACATGCAGAGCCGAGCTATTACAAAGAGGCCTCACGGGACACAGGAATGTCTTACCAGAGACAGTTGATCTCAATTCTCAGAGACCAATTTTCCCTACTTATTAATTTAAAAGACATACAAGGTACAAAAGTATAAACGATAATATTTATATATTATAAAGTATAACCATATAACCATATAACCATTACAGCACGGAAACAGGCCATTTCGGCCTTTCTAGTCCGTGCCGAACACTTGCTCTCACCTAGTCCCATCTACCTGCACTCAGACTATAACCCTCCATTCCTTTCTCGTCCATATACCTATCCAATTTATTTTTAAATGATAAAATCGAACCTGCTCCATTAATTCCACTGGGAGCTCATTCCACACAGTTACCACTCTCTGAGTAAAAAAGTTCCCCGCCATGTTACATCTTAACTTTTGTCCCTTAATGCTCAAGTCATGTCCTCTTGCTTGAATCGTCCCTGCTCACAATGTAAAAAGCTTATTCACGTCAACTCTCTCTATCCCTCTCATCGTTTTAAAGACCTATATCAAGTCCCCCCTTAACCTTCTGCGCTCCAAAGAATAAAGATCTAACTTGTTCAACCTTTCTCTGTAACTTAGTTGCTGAAACCTAGGCAACATTCTAGTAAATCTCCTCTGTACTCGCTCTATTTTGTTGACACCCTTCCTGTAATTAGGCGACCAAAATTGTACACCATACTCCAGAATTGGCCACACCAATGCCTTGTACACTTTTAACATTACATCCCAACTTCTATACTCAATGCTCTGATTTATAAAGGCCAGCACACCAAAAGCTTTCTTTACCACCCTATCTACATGAGATTCCACTTTCAGGGAACTGTGCGCAGTTATTCCCAGATCCCTCTGTTCACCTGCATTCTTCAATTCCATACCATTTAACTTGTACGTCCTATATTGATTTGTCCTGCCAAGATGTAGCACCTCACACATATCAGCATTAAACTCCATCTGCCATCTTTCAGCCCACTCTTCCAACTGGCATAAATCTCTCTGTAGACTTTGAAAATCTACTTCATTATCCACAACCCCACCTATCTTAGTATCATCTGCATACTTACTAATCCAATTTACCACCCCATCATCCAGATCATTGATGTACATGACAAACAACAGTGGACACAACACAGATCCCTGTGGCACCCCACTAGTCACTGGCCTCCAACCTGACAAACAAGCATCCACCATTTCTCTCTGGCACCTCCCATTCAGCCACTGTTGAATTAATTTTGCTACTCCACCATTAATACCCAACAATTGAACCTTCTTAACCAACCTTCAGTGATGAACCTTGTCAAAGGCCTTACTGAAGTCCATATATACAACATCCACTGCTTTACCCTCATCAATTTCCCGAGTAACCTCTTCAAAAAATTCAAGAAGATTCCAGGCTCAAATCCATGTTGACTGTACCTAATCAGACCCTGTTTATCCAGATGCAGACGTGAAAATTAACACTATTCAACTTGGCTTGAATCAATTTCTAATTTTATGCGAATTTTAGTTTTACAAATGGCATCCTTCAAACTGTTGTCTTTTGAAGGACATTATATTTTTTGTTTCCCTCTATCTGCATACCCTTGCGTCCACATTGTCCTTGCTAATCAAGTTGCCATACAGGCCTGGTTACATTTGGCCCATAGCTGCCTGTAGTCCTTTCTATACATATAGTATCCTTTCAGTCAAAACGGCACAGTGGCTCAGGGTTGCTGCCTTACATAGAAACATAGAAACATAGAAAATAGATGCAGAAGTATGCCTTTCGGCCATTCGAGCCTGCACCGCCATTCAATATGATCAGCGCCAGAGACCCGGTTTCGATCCAGCCGACATCTGCTGTCTGTACAGAGTTTATGCTTGTACTCGTGACCATCATGCGCTTTCTCCTGGAGCTCCGGATTCCTTCCACATTTCAAAGACGTACTGGTTTATAGATGAATAGGCTTGGAATAATTATAAATTGTCCCTAGTGTGTGTAGGATAGGGTTAAATATGTGGTTTTCGCTAGTCGACGCGGACTCGGTAGGCAGAAGGGCTTGTTTCCGCGCTGTATCTCTAAACTCAACTAACCAACAACAAATAAACACTTTTGAAGGTTTTAAACCATGTTTATTCAATACCATCACAGCTGTGTTTGAGCGTTTTCAGCTGCAGAGCCCAAAAAGCGGGATGGGTTTGCAGAGGCGAAGCATTGCTTGGCCCTGCTAGTTTGGCAGCTGGAAACCTTGAAAGGTATTGGAACCTCCTCTACACCAGATGCTTCCTTCGATCACTTGCACCCACAACCGATCCCCTTTATGGAGATATAGGATGACGTTTTTCATGGTGTCCTGGACATTTGCCGATGTCATATGGGTATAGATCCGACTTGTTGGAATGCCATTTCTCATCAGCGTCACATCGGTCCTTGTGCCTCGCGTTGGCAGTGTCGAGTAGCCAACGAAATACAGGCCATTCTTTTTGCATGTGAAATGTCCAGTCTGTCTATTGTACCCGAGACCCTTGTTCACCTGAATATTGTCGTACTTTACAATGCTCGGTGCTTTCACGCTCTCTGGAACCCCTGAGTGCTCGACTTGAAACACAAATTCACTGCCTGAAAGACAAAGTAACCTGCTGATAATATATCACATAGATTAACCGGAAGCTTTGTAGTCCGAGAACCGGCTGAACTCGTCCATGCCAACCAAAATGCACAATCTATGATAGTCCCGTTTGCCCACATTAGGCCCATATCGCTCCAAACTTTTCCAATTCACGTATCTGTCCAAAAGTATGTTTAACGTTGAAGTTTAACGTCCCACCTCAACTCCCTCCCTTGGCATCTGGTACCCACCACTCACTGAATGGATGAATTATCCTTTATGTCCCGATTAGATTTCTCACCTCCCAAATTAAACCTAAAGGCCAGGATTAGCCTACCCTGGGTAAAAGACTGTGCATTTACCTTAATGATGCATTTTATCACCACTTGGCGTTGTACTCAACTGTTGGCCCTTAACTCCAAGAAGACCAAGGAGCTCATTGTAGACGTCGGAGAGTCTAGGGGCGGCATGCACCTCCCCATCCAGGTACCGAGGTCTAAGCGGAAGCTCAGAGGGAATAGAGCCTTCTCTGTTGCTTCTCTGGCGCTATGGAACACTCTGCCGTTGCACATCAGACAGGCCCCCTCACTGTCCATCTTCAAAACCAGTATTAAAACACATTTATAGTCCTTGGCTTTTGACCCTGCTTGAGACTTTGCTCCTGTTTAAGTGCTTTTAATGTTTTTAATTTTATTGTTTTTACTCCTTTAATGTTTTTATTGTCGTGTAATAATTTTTTGTCCATGATTAGTCATGTACAGCACTTTGTTGCAACAGTGGTTGTTTTTAAAGTGCTCTATAAATAAAGTTATTATTATTATTATTATCCATATTAACGGGACGGAGATGGAGCGTGTTTCCAGCTTCAGGTTTCTGGGGGTCAACATCTCCGATTACCTCTCTTGGACCCACAATACCTCAACTCTGGTCATGAAGGCTCACCAGCGTCTCTTCTTCCTGAGGAGACTAAAGAAGGTCCATCTGTCTCCTCAGATTCTGGTGAACTTCTACCGCTGCACCATCGAGAGCATCCTTACCAACTGCATCACAGTATGGTATGGCAACTGCTCTGACTCCGGCCGGAAAGCATTGCAGAGGGTGGTGAAAATTGCCCAACGCATCACCGGTTCCTCACTTCCCTCCATTGAGTCTGTCGAAAGCAAGCGATATCTGCGAAGGGCGCTCAGCATCGCCAAGGATTACTCTCACCCCAACCACAGACTGTTTACCCTCCCACCATCCGGGAGGCGCTACAGGTCTCTCCGTTGCCGGACCAGCAGGTCCAGGAACAGTTTCTTCCCTGCGGCTGTTACATTACTCAACACTGTGCCTCGGTAATTGTCAATCACCCCCCCCCCCCCCCCCCCCCCCCATATTCCTTCCACCAGAAAAAAATGCACTACTACGACTGTACGCACGTAAATATATTTATTTCTTGCTCATATTCTAAGTCGCTCTTCTAGGGAGATGCTATCTGCATTTAGTTGTCTCTGTACTGTACACTGCACTATGACAACAAAGTTTGAATCTGAATTTGAATCTGAATGAAAAATGTTCTTTCTTCCCCAACCTCTCCATCTCGCATGGTCCCTCGAATCTTGGCAAACTCCACATAGGTCTGTTCAATCTTTCCAGCCTCATGACATCCTTCCTGCAGTTGAGCGACCAAAACTGATCACAATATTCTCATATTCCGTTTGGGGAGTCTGCATCCCGGGGGCATGAACATCGAATTCTCCCAATTTTGTTAGTCCTTGCTGTTTCCTCCCCTTCCTCAGCCCCCCTGCTGTCTCCTCACATCCCCCAGCCTTCGGGCTCCTCCTCCTTTTCCCTTTCTTGTCCCCGCCCACCCCCGCCCCCGATCAGTCTGAAGAAGGGTTTCGGCCCGAAACGTTGCCTATTTCCTTCGCTCCATAGATGCTGCTGCACCCACTGAGTTTCTCCAGCTTTTTTTGTGTAACCTTCGATTCTCCAGCATCTGCAGTTCCCTCTTAAACACAATATTCCAAATGCAGCTTGACACTCGTTTTGTCTCTATGTCTTTGTTCAGTTCTGATGATGGCCAAAGTCCCCAGTACCACGCAGCTCCCCCGTTGCCACGCCCCCATCCCCTTGTCGCAAAAGAGACAGTCTCCGTATTCCTTACCTTCCATCCCCTCAGACGTCGCAAAAAAAAACACATAATCCTTTGAATTTTCCGCCACCTCCAAAAGGATCCCACCACTAGCCACATTTTACCATCTCCACCCATTTCCGCCTCCACAAAGACAGTTCGCTCCGCCACTCCCAGGTTAACTCATCCCTTCGCACCTAAACCACACCCACCCCAGGTGCCTTCCAATGCAACCATAGAATATGCAACTGTTGTCGCTTTACCTCCTCCCTCGACGCTGTCCAGGGACCCCGGGTCCTTTCAGGTTCGGCAGAGGTTTATTTGCACCTCATCTACTGTATTCTTTGTTCAATATGTGGAGTATTATACACAGGCGAGACCAACTCACAGAATGCGTGATCGCTTTGCGGAATACTTTCGCTCAACCCGCCTGAACCTACCTCATCTCCCGGTTGCTGGACACTTTAATAATCCTTCTCATTCCAACACGAACATTTCTGTCCTCGGCCTCCTTCATTGTCAGAGTAAGGCTACACGCAAATTGGAAGAACAGCATTTCATATTTCGATTGGGCTGCTTACAGCCCAATATTATGAATAGTGATTTATTTCACAAGGTAGCCAAGGTATTCCGACAGTTAGACACAAGAGGCTAGAGTAACTCCGCGAGACAGGCAGCATCTTTGGAGAGAAGGAGTGGGTGACGTTTCAGGTCGAGAACCTTCGTCAGACTGGTTAGGGATAAGGGAATCAAGAGATAAAGACGGTGATGTGGAGAGATAAAGATCAAAGAATGAAATTACATTTACCCAATTTAGACTGCATTTGACATACATCTGCCTTCCACCCAACCTGGGAAGTCATCTTGCATCCTCATAGCATCCTCCTCACAGGTCATACCGCCACCGAGCTTTGTGTGATCTGCAAAATTGCTATTGTTACTTTTAATCCCTTCACCTAAATCATTAATGTGTATTGTAAATTACTGCGGTCCCAGCACCGAGCCTTGCGGTACCCCACTAGTCACTGCCTGCCATTCTGAAAGGGTCCGGTTCCTCGCGTGTCTTTGCTCCCTGTCTGCCAACCAATTGTCTATCCATGTCAGTACCCTAACCCCAATACCATGTGCTCTAATTTTGCCCACGAAAGAATGCCGGGGCATTATATCTCTCTCTCGATCCCTCTCCCACCTAAGTCGCACTGGCTTCTCATTTTCAACCTCCAAGAGGCTACCACACCCAAGATAGTCTTCAACTTCTCCACTGAAGGAAAACAAGGCCTCCTGATAACAAGGGTTCTCGAATCCAGGAACCATGGTTATGGATCTGCTCTGCACCTCCTTCAGTGTGACAACATCCTTCTCCCAGTGTGGCCATTACACCCGTTCAGTGGCTCCCAACAACATCAATATTAGCGTATCGTAAAGTTGTAAATTAACTCCCAACGATTATATTCTATGCGGTGATCAACAAGGGCCAGCGTGTCTTCTTCACCACCCTGTCTACTGACATTGCCACTTCCAGGGAGCTGTTGACTTGGGCCCAAGACCCTTCTCTTCACTCACGTTTATCCATGCCCCGCCATGTACTGTGTTTGGTATTCCCTGTTTGGCTTCGCAAAATACATCAACATACAATTTGGTATGCTAGCCTTTACAAATCAGAGCATTGAGTATAGAAGCTGGGATATAATGTTAAAATTGTACAAGACATTGGTGAGACAAAATCTGGAGTATGGTGTACAATTTTGTTCGCCCAATTATAGGAAGGATGTCAACAAAATAGAGAGAGTACAGAGGAGATTTACTAGAATGTTGCCTGGGTTTCAACAACTAAGTTACAGAGATAGGTTGAATAAGTTAGGTCTTTATTCTCTGGAGCGCAGTAGGTTAAGGGGGGACTTGATGGAGGTCTTTAAAATGATGAGAGGGATAGACACAGTTGATGTGGACAAGCTTTTCCCTTTGAGAATATGGAAGATTCAAACAAGAGGACATGACTTCAGAATTAAGGGACCGAAGTTTAGGGGTAACATGAGGGGGAACTTCTTTACTCAGAGAGTGGTAACGGTGTGGAATGAGCTTCCAGTGGAATGGTGGAGGCAGGTTCGTTGGTATCATTTAAAAATAAATTGGATACGCATATAACCATATAACCAATTACAGCACGGAAACAGGCCATCTCGACCCTTCTAGTCCGTGCCGAACACATAATCTCCCCCTAGTCCCATATACCTGCGCTCAGACCATAACCCTCCATTCCCTTCCCAACCATATAACTATCCAATTTATTTTTAAATGATAAAAACGAACCTGCCTCCACCACCTTCACTGGAAGCTCATTCCACACAGCTACCACTCTCTGAGTAAAGAAGTTACCCCTCATGTTACCCCTAAACTTCAGTCCCTTAATTCTCATGTCATGTCCCCTTGTTTGAATCTTCCCTACTCTCAGTGGGAAAAGCTTTTCCACGTCAACTCTGTCTATCCCTCTCATCATTTTAAAAACCTCTATCAAGTCCCCCCTTAACCTTCTGCACTCCAAAGAATAAAGCCCTAACTTGTTCAACCTTTCTCTGTAACTTAGTTGCTGAAACCCAGGCAACATTCTAGTAAATCTCCTCTGTACTCTCTCTATTTTGTTGACATCCTTCCTATAATTAGGCGACCAACATTGTACACCATACTCCAGAATTGGCCTTGTACAATTTTAACATTACATCCCAACTTCTATGCTCAATGCTCTGATTTATAAAGGCCAGCACACCAAAAGCTTTCTTTACCCCCCTATCTACATGAGATTCCACTTTCAGGGAACTGTGCACAGTTATTCCCAGATCCCTCTGTTCACCTACATTCTTCAATTCCCTACCATTTACCATGTACGTGCTAATATGGTTGAGAAGGGAATGGAGGGTTATGGTATGAGTGCAGGCAGGTGGGACTAAGGAAAAATAATTGTTTGGCAAGGACTTGTAGGGCCGAGATGGCCTGTTTCCGTGCTGTAATTGTTATCAATTCAATTCAATTCAAAGCACTTTATTCGTCCCCGAGGGGCAATTTAAAAGGGCGCATTACAGTAGCGTTTTAAAAAGGGACACAATCAACAAACATAAGCAGCACGCATACTGCACAATCAACCAGCACACGTATTTCACAGACACACTGCACAATCACACAACACACACCGCACATCAACATTCAACACATAGCAATAGTTTTTAAGTGCTTCCTAAGTGCTTCAATTAAAAAGTGCATATAGAAGGTTATTTCATTTCATATGTTCATGAGTCAGTGATCAGCATTAAAAAGCTGGACAGCCCTGGGGATGAAGGTTGCCTTCCTCCTCTGTGTCCGGCAACCCGGACAGCGGAGTCTGCGTCCTGAGGGGAGCCACTCAAACTCAGGAAACAGGATGTGAGAGGGGTCCTGAAGAATCCTGCGTGTTAACGTTACAGACTGTTGGTCGCATAGGGCAGTGAGAGTTCGGACGGGCTGCTCAATGATTTTTGAGCAGACCTTGACCACATTCAACAGGCGGTTTCTGTTTTGCAGGGTGATGGAGTGGAACCAGCTAGTGAAAGAGAAGGTTATTACATTTTCAATGAATGCGTAGTAGAATGTGGTGAGAATGGCTTTGTTAATCCCAAATGACTTCAGCTTCCTGAATAGGTACTGTCTCTGATGGCACTTTTTAAGGGTTTCCTCTATGTTAGAGGAAAACCTTAGCAGGTTGTCGAAGGCTGTTCCCAGATATTTGTAAACCTCCACTATCTCCACTGGCTCCTGCTGGATGATAGTGGTGGCTGCTTCAGCCATCTGTCTCTGTTGGGGGGGGGGGCGGGGGGGGCAGTCACAATCATGTCCTTGGTTTTTTGCTTATATTTAGCTCAAGACAAGACTTTTCACACCATACTATAAAATCCTGCAGGGCTGAGCTGTGATGTTGTGTGTGGCTGGGAAGAAGAGACAGGAGAACTGTGTCATCAGCAAATTATACAAGGTGGCAGTTTGGCTGGGTGGATCAGCAGTCATCAGTGTAGAGAATGAAGAGAAGTGGGGAAAGGACACAGCCTTGTGGAAAGCCAGTGAATGTGAAGAGGGTGTCGGACAAGGTGTGGTTCACCAACACCCTCTGTGATCTGTTGGTGAGGAAGTCTATAATCCACAGAGTGCGTTGGTGGTTGAGGTGGAAGCGGGTGATGAGCTTCTCAGCCAAAATATGTGGCTGCATGGTGTTGAATGCTGATGAGACGTCTGCAAACAGAAGTCTGGCTGTGGCCTTGAGGATTTCCAGATGGTGTTTTAGATGAACATTTTTGCGTCATCGACACCCCTGCCAGCCTGGTAAGCAAACTGCAATGGATCCATCATCGAGCCAGTTGCCTTGGTGATGTGCTCCTTGATGATCCTCTCCATGGCCTTCATGATCAGGGAGGTGAGAGCCACCGGTCTAAGGTCATTCAGGACCTTGGTGGTGCCCTTCTTTGGGATGGGAATCACTGTTGAGTTTTTCCACATCGCGGGGACTGTGCTGCTGGTCAAAGAGCCCTGGAACAGATGCTGGAACACACCTCCCAGCTGCTCACCATAGGGTCCGCCCACAGATGTTGTCTGGCCCTGGAGCTGTGTTCTTTTTAGTCCTTTTGAGGGCTCTCACCGCCTCTGATGTGTTGATGTTGAGGCCGGAGTCATCAGGTCTGGGTGTGGAGACGATTGATTCTAGCTGGGTGCTATTGTCCTTTTCAAATCTGGTGTAGAAGGAGTTGAAATCATTCGGGAGTGAAGTGAAGCTGCTTCCTGCTACCTGAATGGGCTTGCGGCTGGTGGAGACAGAGTTCGCTGCTGCCATGTTCTTGAGGCCCTGCCAAGCCGCACGGAGGTTCCCTTTTCCAAAGGTCTGCTCCACTTTGTTCTTGTATTTCAGCTTGGCAATTTTTATGACCCACTTGACCTCTCTGTTTACCTCCTTCTTCTCAGCTTCAGAACCGGTAAAAAAATGTTCTCTTTTACTTATTCAATATGTTTTTTAGATCTTTTTTTTTTGTTTTTGTTTTTGTTTATTTTATAAGAAGTTAATACAGCACAAAACAGTACAGTGGCGCCTAATTTTAGGTGCCAACTATGTAATACCGTAATCCATTCTATGTACAACCTCTAGTTTTATGTTATAAGAAGGAAGTAAGCAGAACAAGAAAAAGAAAACAATAGAAAGAGGAAAAAGTGGAAAAATAGATAGTAGAGAGTAGAAAAACGTGAAGTGTGTATATAAAAAATAAAAAAAGGAAGAGAGAAAGTGGAAAGTAGAAATAGAAGAGAAGGCCCCTTAAAAGAGAATTTTTCAAATCTGTATTCGGAGATGTAGATCTATCCGCGTCATGAACTGAAATCAGCAATCCTTACGGCACCGCTGCATCACATGATTCCAGAAAGTCGATGAAAGGAGACCAACTCTTTAAGAATTGGTCATATTTATCTATTAGTCGGAGTCTCATTTCTTCAAGGCGTGCTATGTCCATCATATTCCTAATCCACATTTTAACAGTTGGTGTGGTTGTATTATTCCAAAATTTAAGTATCAATTTCTTTCCAATTATTAACCCATAATTATAAAAAACATTTTGATCTTTATTTAAATTGGTATCTTCTCCTATTATTCCAAATATAATCCATTCCGTTTTAGGTTCTATTCTTGACTTGAAAATCTTTGTAAATATATCAAATATATCACTCCAAAATTTATTCAACTTTGTACATCCAGCAAATGAGTGTGTTATATTAGCATTTTGAAACAAACATTTATCGCATCTGGGAGAGACGTTTGGATAAAATTTATTCAACCTCGTTTTTGAATAATATAGTCTATGTAATAATTTGAATTGAATTAAATTATGTCTTGCATTAATAGAACAGTTATGTGTATTCATCAAATACTTTTCCCATCTATCCTTCGAGATCTTTATCATTAACTCTTGTTCCCAATCTTCCCTTAATGCTTCTGTTGAGGGTGATTCTCTATTTAATATATTATTATAAAAGTATGATATTAATTTTTGTGAATCAGCCTTAATATTCATTGCTTCTTCTAAAGGATCTAAAAATATAGTTTGAAATCTATATGTATATTTCTTCATAAAGTCACATACTTGTATATATTTAAAATATTGATTATCCTTCAATTTAAATTTTAATTTTAATTGTTGAAATGATAACAGTTTGCCCACTTCATACATGTCCCCTACTTTCCTAATCCCCAGTCTATCCCATTGTTGATATGTGTTGTCAATGAGAGAAGGTTTGAATGCGGGGTTGTTCAATAGTGGAGTTAGTACTGATAAATTATTTAATTTCAAGGATACTTTTATTTGTTTCCAAATTCTTATTATATTGTGAATAATTGGGTTCTTCTTATATATTATACTATTCAATTTTATCGGTGAGAGCAGGATCGTTCCTATATCGTGCGGATAGCACTCCTCTTTCTCCATTCTTATCCACTCCAACTGCTGTTTTTTAGATCTTTAGTCACCCAGGGTTTATTGTTAGGGAAGATTGTGACTTTCTTGGAGGGGATAATATTGTCTACACAGAAAGTGATGTATGCTGAGACTATATCCGCTTGCTCACTGATGTTGGTGGAGGAGGATGTGAGGGTATTCCAGTCTGTGGTTACAAAACACCCTTGAAACCTGTCAATACTGTCCGGTGTCCACTGTTTGATGTCCTTGACGACGTTCTCGGTTCTCTTTACCACAGGTGTGTAGGCAGGAACGAGCAGTATGCTGCTGTGGTCAGCAGAGCCTAGGGGAGGGAGGGAGACGGCTCTGTAGGCGTCTGGAACTGACCCATAGCATTTGTCCAGTGTTTTCCCTAGACGGGTGGTACAGTTGACATACTGGTAAAATCCTTTAAATGACTTGTCAATTGAACAGTGATTGAAGTCACCCATGATGAATTTGGGGGCATCCGGAAATATCAGTTCGAGTCTGTCGAGCATATTTCTTATATGTTCCGTAGCAGTGGATGCATTTGTTCTGGGGTGGATATAAACCAGAATGAAAAACAGTTGTGGGAATTCCCTGGGAAGGTAGAAGGGAGGCAGGGAGACAGCCAAGAGTTCAATGTCAGGGTTGCACAATTCTTCTCTGACAACAACTGTTTTGCACCAGCGTGGATTGATGTAGAGGCGGACACCACCGCCATGGTGCTTGCCAGTCAGTTCAGTATCACGGTCTAACCTTACAGGAGACCCGAAGCCATCTATGTGCATGCTGTCACTGTTGTCACTCCCAGTCAGCCATGTTTCAGTGAAAGCAAGAATGGAAGCAGTCCGGTATTCATACATGTGAAAAACATTAGCTTGCAGTTCATCAGTCTTGTTACGCAATGAGCGCACATTAGCAAGGATCACTGAGGGAAGTGCGCGGTGCTTACTTTCTCCTCGCCTAAGTCTTGCATTAATTCCACCCTTCTTCTTCCTCCCCCGTCTCGTTACCTTCTTTCTATTGTTGTGCAGGGTGCCTGTCCGGTCGGTTGGGAGTTTACATTGTAGCTCCTCCGGCAACTTGTCTATGGCAGGGGCTTGGTGAGAGTGTAATTGCAGCTGAAGTAAAAAGTCCCTGCAGTAAGTAATCCGTTGGTTGTCCGGAAGAGTATATCCATATGATGCAGTGGGCAGATAATCCAAGACGAACAGTAGAAGCATAAGAGTCCATAGTGTCCATGTGAAGTCCATACTTTGAAGCAGTGAACGCAGAAGAAGAAGCTAGCTGGCTAATTAACGTTAGCTCGTTGGTCCGGTGTGTGTGTGTGTGAGGTAGTGGCAGCGCCCGCACAAACACATCACGAAAGTACTGAACTATACGGCAGCAATTAACCGTTAATCGATACCCGATGTACTTAAAACGAAACAAAACACTCTCGCAACTCACGTAACGAAGAGACAAACATTCAAAGCTACTATCTGCACCGACCGGTCGACCGCACGAGCAATGCCCGGAAGTTATATGGTTATATGGTTACAATGGTAAGGATAATTTTAATTTGTTTTACTCTGTTATCATGTGAGATCACAAACCTGTTTCCCCATTACCAATTGTCCAAGGCTGACACTTACTGTTTTTATTACAGTGTGGGTTTATTCCAAAATTCAACTTACCGTGTCTCCTTCGGGACAGAGAGTCGAGTTTGTCCTCTGTCCTCTTTCTGAACCCCATAACATGTTCCCATTCAGGCATTGTCTTGAGAACATCCTGAAACAAGGACATTTTAACACTGTTGACATTTTGCAAATCTTTATCCTGCCTAGTTTGTTGTTTCAGCTTCAATGGTCGGTGTTTGTGTAGTATATTTAAGGATGTAACAATGTGTGATGTCAAAATCTCATCCATGCGGTGGACCACAGCGAGGAGAGTGGGCGAGAGAGGGAGCAGGGGAGAGGAAGGGTGAGAGACTGGGGAGGAAGAGGGAGAGGTGGAATGGGGTGGAGAAAGGGAGGAAAGAGTGAGAGATGGGGGAGAGGAGAGAAGGGTGAAGGGATGAGTATGGAAAACTGTGAGAGAACGAGCGGAATAGAGAGGGAGAGGAATGGTTTAACTATTGTCCCGCCCAATGATGTGTGGGGAATAGATTTGTTATGCATGGTGTTCAATCAGATTAGTTTATATTATATATATGTACAATCAATTCAAATTCAAGTACAATAGTTAGAGCAAAGGGGGAAATACGGAGTATAGAATATAGTTCTCGTCATGGTAGCTGACCACTTCCATAGACAAAGTCCAATGTTTGCAATCGGGTAGAGGTGAATTGGACAGTGACCTGGCTTATGGAAGGACCGGCGGTCAGATGGGAGGACGCTGTTCCTGGGACTGGCCGTGTTCGCTTTCAAGCTTCTGTACCTTCTGCCCGAGAGCATCAGGAAGAAGAGAATTGTCCTGGCTGGGACGTCTTTGGTTATGTTGACTGCTTCTCCGTTGCAACAATGAGAATTGTAAAAGGTGTAAATTTACGAATTTGTTTCGTTATGAGAAGAGTAGAAAGAGTAGACAGTCAGAAGCGCTTTCCCAGTGTAGAGTTGTCAAGGACTAGATGGCATAACTTGAAGAGGAGAGCAGCAACGGTTAAAGGGGATGTGGGGTAAATTGCCAGAGAGTCAGGAAGGGTCAAGCAACAGAGAACAAATCCGCCCAGAATTACTGAGACATAGAGAGTAATGGAGACAAAGAGACCAGGCTTCAGAGAGAAGAGATGGGAGACATAATGAGAGCGCGCAGAGACACAAAGGACAGGAATGAGACAGAGAGAAGGAGGCTTTGTCCTCACCAGGACATCGTTTCCAAGACTTTCAGATGTCAGGAGGATCAAACACACCAGAGGTGTCTGTGAAATAAAAAAACAAAAATACATCAGCTAGAGGAATAAATGGAGGATGGACGTTACCCCCTGTTAAACCGGCTCAGTACCAGGGTCAGCGACGCCATGTTGGTGCACTGACAGTCTCGTCCAACTTGCTGCTTCTGTGGCTCCCCCCACACACAAAGCTTTTATACTTGTATGTCTCACCCATCCTGCCTTTCCTTCTATTCTCACAGTCACGACGGCACCACCACGCCCTGGTCACACAAGGTGTCAGATGTTTTGGCAACAAATCTGTAAAGACAGTGATGGGTAACTTAGATAACGTGGATCTTCATCTAAATTGTTTATGACGTTACTAAAGGCACTTCAGAATATAGATTAATAGACCCTGAAAGATGGCAGTAGAGGCAGAAGACGTGGTGTAGGAGACAGACGATGTTTTGCTTCATTATCAGGGACGTGGAATAAGAGGAAGGAATCAAGCACAACTCTCACCTCAATCCTATGCCCTCTGGTTTAATTGGTGCTATAAATTGTCCCGTGAGTGGACGATGTGCAAAATCTGGGGAGAGTTGATGAAAATGTGGAGGAATTAAATGGGATCATGAGGTCATAAGTGATATGAGCATAATTGAGCCATTCAGCCAATCAAGTGTTTACGATGATCTTTACCAGACTCTTTATCTTGCCAGGACTAGATAATGCGAGCCACAGGGAGAGGTTGATTAGGCTGGGATACTATTCATTGGAGCGCAGGAGGGTGAGGATAATCTTATAAAGGTGTATAAAATCACGAGAGGAATAGATCGTGGAGATGCACAGAGTTTCTTGGCCAAAGTACATGAATCGAGGATCCGAGGAAAGGGAAAAGATTTAATAGGAATCTGAGCTGTAACATTTTCACACACACCGCTGTGATGGTCTAGAACAAGCTCCCAGGCAATTGAGACAGGAACTATCCCAACATTAAGTGGTGCCTGTTTGACAGGTAAATGGATATTAAAGGCCGATAAATCCCGAGGGCCAGATAGGCTGCATCCCAGAGTACTTAAGGAAGTAGCTCCAGATATAGTGGATGCATTAGTGATAATTTTTCAAAATTCTTTAGATTCTGGAGTAGATCCTGAGGATTGGTGTAGCTAATGTAACCCCACTTTTTAAAAAAAGGGGGAATTACAGACCAGTTAGTCTAAAATCGGTAGTGGAGAAACTGCTAGAGTCAGTTATTAAAGTTGGGTTAGCAGCACATTTGGAAAGTGGTGAAATCATTGGACAAAGTCAGCATGGATTTACGAAAGTTAAATCATGTCTGACGAATCTGATATAATTTTTCGAGGATGTAACTAGTAGAGTGGATAGGGGAGAACCAGTGGATGTGTTATATCTGGACTTTCAGATGCCTTTGACAATGTCCCACATAAGAGATTAGTATACAAACTTAAAGCACACGGTATTGGGGGTTCAGCATTGATGTGGATAGAGAACTGACTGGCAAACAGGAAACACAGAGTAGGAGTAAACGGGTCCTTTTCAGAATGGCAGGCAGTGACTAGTTGGGTACTGCAAGGCTCAGTGCTGGGACCCCAGCTATTTACAATATATATTAATGATTTGGACGAGGGAATTGAATACATCTCCAAATTTGCGAATGACACTAACCTGTGGGGCAGTGTTAGCTGTGAGGAGGATGCTAGGAAGCTGCAAGGTGACTTCGATAGGCTGAGTGACTGAGGAAATGCATGGCAGATGCAGTATCATGTGGATTCATGTGAGATTATCATTTTGGTGGCAAAAGCAGGAAAGCAGACTTTTATCTAAATGGTGGCCGATTAGGAAAAGGGAGATGCAACGAGACCTGGGTGTCATGGTACACCAGTCATTGAAGGTAGGCATGCAGGTGCAGCAGGCAGTGAAGAAAGCGAATGATATCATAGCAAAAGGATTTGAGTATAGGATCAGGGAGGTTCTACTGCTGTTGTACAGGGTCTTGGTGAGACCATACCTGGAGTATTGCATACAGTTTTGGTCTCCAAATCTGAGGAAATACATTCTTGCCACAGAGGGAGTGCAGAGAAGGTTCACCAGACTGATTCCTGGGATGTCAGGGACTTTCATATGAAGAAAGACTGGATAGACACGGCTTGTACTCGCTAGAATTTAGGAGATTGAGGGGGGATATTATAGAAACTTACACAATTCTTAAAGGGTTGGACAGGCTAGATGCAAGAAGATTGTTCCCGATGCTGGGGAAGTCCAGGACAAGGGGTCACGGCATAAGGATAGAGGGGGAATCCTTTAGGACCGAGATGAGGACAACATTTTTCACACAGAGAGTGGTGAATCTCTGGAACTCTCTGTCACAGAAGGTAGTTGAGGTAAGTTCATTGGCTATATTTAAAAGGGAGTTAGATGTGGCCCTTGTGGCTAAATGGATCAGGGGGTATGGAGAGAAGGCAGGTATGGGATACTGAGTTGGATGATCAGCCATGATCATATTGAATGTCGGAGCAGGTCGAAGGGCCGAATGGACTACTCCTGCACCTATTTTCTATGTTTCTATCAGTGTGGGATCAGAGTAAATGGTGGTTGATTGGACGGACGCAGCGGGCCGAAGGGCCTGCTGTCACCCTTTGATTCTGATATTTTGACGTTTATCTTTCCAACCCTTCCCGAAGGACGTCCTGTGCTCCGATCTGCTCAGCTGCTGCAAGATACATGCTTTTCCTTGATCTCGGTTCCCGAGAGGATGAGGGGAGAAACAGACGGAAGCACAGGTATGGCACAGCCGAGTGAGGGGGGTCGGGGTGACAAAGAGGGACAGGTGGTTAGGGGGAGTTAGAGACAATTTAGAATTGGTGAATTCAACGTTCATGCCGTCGGGTTGTAAGCTGTCCAAGCGGAATATTAGGTGTTGTTCATGGGAAGAGGATTCAGAATAGTTCAGCAACTGTGAGAACCAACAGGCCTTGGCTGAAAGAGTGTAAGTTTTCAGTCATATTCACACCAGGTCTCACTGGTGTAAAGGAGTTGGAATATTACAACTTCACAAAACACTGGGCAGGCCACACTTTGTGCATTGTGTGCAGATCTGGTCATGAGATTGTGATTGTGCTGGAAGGGGTTCAGCGGAGTTTCACCAAGAGTTTGTTTAGATTAGAGGACTTTAGTTATTGCGAGAGATTCAAGAGGCTGAGCATGTTTACCCTGGATCAAAGCAAGGAATACAAGTCCACTGTTCCTTGAGAATGTTGACACAGGGTGGTGAAGAAGGTAAATGGTATTATTGCCATCATTGGACAGGACATCGAGTACAAGTTCTGGGACATCATGCTGCAGTTGTACACGCTGTGGACGTATGGAGTATTATGTCCGTTCTGGTTACCACCCGATCAGAAGAATATCATTAAACACAAGAGGGTGCAGAAACTATTCATAAGCATGTTAATGGAACTGTAGTGTTTGGTAAAGAAATATAATGGATAGGCTGGGACTTTTATCTCTGAACTGCTGGAAAAGGAGATGCTTGCAGTGGTTTAGAACACCTTGATGGGCATAGATGAGGTGAATTGGGTAGCACACCAATGCCTCTGCATCCTTAGCAGGCTTAGGAAGTTCAGCATGTCACATACAACTCTCACTAATGTCTACAGATGTCCCAAAGCAAGCATTTTTAGGAATGTATCACAACCTGGTTTAGAAACAGAGCAATCCAAGACCGCAAGATTGGGGAGGTAGGGAGTGGGGAATAGACGGAGAGGAGGACACTGTGGGTGGTCATGAGGGATAGGGGAGGTGAGGAGTGGTGGATAGAGGGATAGGGGTGGGTATGGAACGGAGAGATGTAGGGAGGGTGAGAGTGACTGTGCATAGGGGAAATGAGAGGGAGAGAGAGGTGAGGGAGGGATTGTGAGAGAGTAGGTGGAGAGGGGAAAGAAGAGGGACCGTGAAGAGGAGTGTGTGAGCGTGCTGTGGATTGAGGGGAAATGAGCCGCGGCTGCGCAGTTGAGGTTAGGCGTGAGAGGTGGAACACTACGTTAGGGGAACGGGTTTGGTTGGGGGAATCGGGTGAGTGGTGGAATATTGCGTTGGGGAGCAGACCGAGCTGGTCTGCACTTAGTCTAGCACGATGTAGAAAGCAAAAATACATACAGCATATAAAATAATGTTTATTATAAATATTCACCACAGTGGAATCAACATTCCTCACTGTGATTGAAGGCAATAAAGTTCAGTCATCTTCCTCCTTTGCTCACCCGTGGTCAGGGCCTTTGAACGGGGCCGTTTCCGACGGTCCGCTGTTCAAGTCCCCTCATCGGGATGATCGAAACTCTGGCGGCGGGACGAATCGAAGCACTCCCGAGTCGGCCACTACTTTACCGGAGACTGCTGCTTCGCGATATTTAAGTCCACAGGCCCCGCGGTCGGAGTTCCAAACTGGCGATCCTCGGCAAAAGATCCTAGGCTCCGCGATGGTAAGTCCGCTCCGCACCCGTGGCCTGAAGCTCCGGGCCGGTAACCAGGAAAGGCAACACACACCACGTTGTAGGCCGCACGTTATGAGTGCCGCGGGCAGGGGGGACGAGGCTGAGTGACATTGTTGGCCCAAAGGAGAGGAGATTTACTAGGGCAGGGTTTCAGCAACTAGCAGAGAAAGGTGGGACATTTAGTTTATTCTTTGGAGCCCATGTGGGGTTGATAGAGGTGCCGAGAGGGATAGACCTGCTTCCACACTGTATCACTATTCACCACTCATGACATGGTTTGGGAGAAGTTTAGGGGTAAAAATGCATTCTTTCGGTGCTGTTTAACTTCCGGTGATTGGTGCGGCAGGTCAACTAAAGTTTTGAAATTAATGGGATGGGAAGAAAAAAAAAAAACTCGCGAGCGAAGCATAAACTAGGGGAGATTACGTAACACAGACTACACGGGTCGGATGGCTTGTCCGTCTAACTAGAATGGTTATGTGAAAAGGGCGTTGTGCCGAAGGGCCTGTATTGCCAAGTGAGTGTGAAAATGTGAGATATTCCTGAAAGATATAAAGTCGAGACGAAGCATAAACGCAACACGCTGGACTTGAAAAGGGTCGTATAATTGAGAAATGTCGAGATATGCCGAGGAAGTTGAATAAAATGCAAAAATCACATGCACACGAAGGCCGGAGGGAAGGAGACGTGCCTGTAAGTTGGACGGTCGCCAGCTCTCACAGCTTGGCGTCAGATTGACGCTTCAATATTTGGCTGGATCCAAAATGCAAACAATCATTGTTGACTCAGTTTACACCAAAAGGTAATTCTTGCGGCAACTGAGGCAACGTGGAGCAATGTAAGTGCATGGTGACTCCAAGATCAAATCATTAAGAACCTCCCGCCCCGTCTATATGACAAACGACTCACTAGCAAACTGGACTCAGTATAAATTCAACCAATTATTCTATCGGATTTACAATCTTATTCACCAGCGACGTGACTCTGAACAAGAGAAAATGAAGACGATGAGACACGCTCTTTTAATTAGTTTTGGAATTATGTTGCTGGCTCAACCGATCAGAGGTGCACTTGGCCCCTACATGCCTTGTGAGTCAACGTTGCTGAGTGTGTGCTTATTTTCACATCCACCATTCGCAAAAGATTGATTTAAATTAGTTTGATTGGAACTCTCTGGACGTCCTATTAAGTCCAATGTTTGAGTGGTGCGAAGCAGGATTGACAGGAAGACTGCAGATTTTATTAGATATTGGTTGAATCCGTATACTGTAGAGTGCTTCTAGATTCGGAGCTTCTACTGGACCCAAGAGTACAGGCATGGAAGCTTCAGTCCTGTGTTGCGTCAGACTCACCCGTCTCACAGCTTCTCAAATAGATCCCACTTTGGGCAGTCACGTAGTTCAAACATTCAGGTTGCAAATCCAGGCTACCTTCCACGAAATGCAGTATTCGAGGGTGACTTTAGAACATGTGTATACAACTTTAGCGAAAGCTTAACTTCCCTGTATCAGAATGGCACATAATGAACGAGGTACCAGATTGGTGCAGAGAACGTAGTGTGTTTAACATAAGCCAATCGATGTAAGGCGGTTTTTTAAAACGATTTAGTGCATTTCAAAAAATCTACAACGATAATGGTAATTGAAGGTGTTAACATTTATTGATGATGACGGGTCGACAAAACTTTTGGAAATATAAGTAGTACAGTTTAGGTTTTGGTAAACCATGGACAGGCCCAGCTCAGTGATATCCCTCTTTTAGATAGCGGAGTCAGGGGATATGGGGAGAAGGGGAATAAATGAGAAGCCATTTAGACTGAGGTGAGAAAACACTTTTTCACCAAGAGAGTTGTGAATTTGTGGAATTCCCTGCCACAGAGGGCAGTGGAGGCCAAATCACTGGATGGATTTAAGAGAGAGTTAGATAGAGCTCTAGGGGCTAATGGAGTCAAGGGATATGGGGAGAAGGCAGGCGCGGGTTATTGATTGGGGACGATCAACGATGATCATATTGAATGGCGGTGCTGGCTCGAAGGGCCGAATGGCCTCTTCCTGCACTATTTTCTATGTTTCTAAGGCAGGAACAGTGTACTGATCGGGGATGATCAGCCATGAACACATTGAATGGCAGTGCTCGCTCGAAGGGCCGAATGGCCTACTCCTGCACCTATTGCCTATTGTCTATTTTCCCCACTCACCACAGCCAACAACACTTTGTAGAGGCCATTTAACCTACAACAAATCAACACTTTTTGGGGATATGAGAGGAAACGGGATATCCGGAGGAAACCCACGCGGTCACAGTGAGAAGGTACACAATCCATGCAGACAGCAACCAAGGTTAGGATCGAACCCTGGACACTGGTGCTGTGGGGTAGCAGTTCTACCAGCGGCGCCATAGTGTCTACCTATATTTACACCGGCGGCGAGAGTGGTAACATTTTAACAACTCAGTTACTACAACACATGTTGCAATTTGACAAAGCCTCACAACGTCTCCCAGAATATATTTCAGATTTTAATTTCAAAGCATGAAATAACATATTCGTCGCACTTGATTTGCTAATTTTAAGTCCATGTTCTGTCTTAATCAGGAACATGACAAGCACTGGTCTCAAGAAGCAGGTAAATTTCTGGCAATGAACGGAAAACACGTCACAATTTCTGGCGCGGCTTTACACAGCTCTGCTCATCGATCCCCATCAATAGACAATAGACAATAGGTGCAGGAGCAGGCCATTTGGCCCTTCGAGCCAGCACCGTCATTCAATGTGATCATGGCTGATCATCCCCAATCAGTACCCCGTTCCTGCCTTCTCCCCATATCCCCTGACTCCGCTATTTTAAGAGCCCTATCTTTTGTTTCCTACCTCTAGTGTGTCCAAGCCCTTAACTATCGTATATGTTTCAATGAGGTATCCTCTCATCCTTCTAAACTCGAGTGTACAAGCCCAGCTGCTCCATTCTCTCAGCATATGACAGTCCCGCCATCATGGGAATTAACCTTGTAAACCTACACTCCCTCAATAACAAGAATGTCCTTCCTCAAATTAGGGGACCAAAACTGTACACAATACTCCAGGCGTGGTCTCACCAGGGCTCTGTACAACTGCAGACGGAATTCTGTGCTCCTATATTCGATTCTCCTTGTAATAATGGCTAACTATAATTGGCTTTCTTCACTGCTTGCTGTACCTGCATACTTACTTTCATAGACTGATGTACAAGGTACTGATCGTTCTAGGTATGCGTGTAGCGATTCGGCACAATTAATGCACAATACGTTTCATACCTACACTTTTGAATCCAACATTTTAAATAGAGTATATTTTGTTTTCATGACCAGCGACACGATGCATACATGATGGAGGATATTGCGTAATCCTGTGCAGAGGCCCGAAGCAGCACTGGATAAAATCGACTTATTGCCCTGGCAATAAGGAATGCTGTCGACACATTTAGGAATCATGGCGTCTTCGACACGGAACTTTACCTATTCTTCATTTTACTTACAATCGTTCCTAGGTAACAATTTGCTGAAGAGCCTACGAATAAATAAATGTGGTTGCATTGATCACAGCTTATTTACTTATTTTCTATTTGTTTAATTACTTCATTCAAACAAAAGTTGTTCACGGTAGTCACATTTGGAAAGGTTTGAGAATCATGTGAAATATGAATAGATTAATAGATAATCTAGCGTGGAAATGCATGACATGATCGTACAGAGAAGTGCAGGCGATCCTGACAACGTGTGTTAAACCATGTGTTGGATCGATTGGGGCAAATGCCGAGGACAGGCGAAACGAGTACAAGAAAAATAGACAATGTAAGGCTAGGGGGGATTTATTTGTAATTGAGGTGAGGTGAGAGTGAACGCTGGCGTGATTGGCTGCCGCTGCTTTCTCTCCGAATTGTGTATGTTGCTGTATATGTTGCTTTTGTTTCATGCTTGTGTTAATTGTAAGGCGTCATGCTTGCTTTAATTGTAATGTGGCCTTGAGAGTCCTGGAAGGCGCCCTATAAATAAAATGTATTATTATTATTAATTCTGGAGATGAGACTCGACCAGCGAGACCGACGTCGGGCAGAGCCATAGTGGTGTGTGATTCCATTGTCCAAGGTGTGGACTGGATATCCTGTAGCGGCTAGCGAGACGTGAGGATGGTCTGGTCCTCCCTGGTGCCAGGGGTCAAGATGTCACGAGCCGAATTCAGAACATCCTCGAGAGAGAGAAGGTGAACAGCCGGCAGTAGTTGTGCACGTGGGCACGTGTTCAAATGACATCGGAAAGAAGAGCAAAGATGTTGTGGTGAATCTCTGGAATTCTCTACCCCAGAAGGTAGTTGAGGCCAGTTAATTGGCTATATCTAAGAGGGTGTTAGATGTGGCCCTTGTGGCTAAGGGGGTCAGGAGGTATGGAGAGAAGGCAGGTACAGGGTACTAAGTTGGATGATCAGCCATGATCATAATGAATGGTGGTGCAGGCTCGAAGGGCCGAATGGCCTACTCCTGCACCTACTTTCTATGTTTCTATGTTCTGCAAGGTGAGTTCAGAGAATTGGAAGACGACTGAAAAGCAGGACTTCTTGGGTGGTTATTTTTGGGTTGCTTCCAGTACCTCATGCTGGTGAGGACAGGAACAGGGAGGTAGGGGGTCGGAATGTGTGGCTGAGGCTGGAGCAGGGAGCAAGGGTTTAGATTTATAGACCACTGGGATCGCTTCTAGTGTGGGGTGACCTGTACAAAAGGGACGGGTTACACCTTGACTGGAGGGGGATCGGCGTTCTGGCAGGCAGGTTTGCTAGGGTTATACGTGTGGGTTTAAACTATATAGTGGATGGTTGACAAATTGGGAGTATAAAGATGGAGTTGAAGGTGAAGTTAGTACAGGAAAAGTTATAAAAGACACCAGAATTAATCGGAAGGAAAGTTCGAGAAGGGATAAGAGAGTAAGATCAGGGCCAATTGCGAGAGGGGAAGTGAATACCGAGGTCATAGTGTTGTATATGAATGCGAGCAGTATAAAAAATAAAGTGGACGAGCTTGAGTCTCAGTTAGAAATGGGCAAGTATGATGTTCTGGGAATTACAGAGACATGGCTGCACGTATATTCTAGGGTATACGTGGTATCCAAACAGCCGGTGAGCAGAGAGGGTGGGTTAGCTCTGTTGGCAAGGAATCTTCCTGCACCTTATCAACGGACTTGATCTTTTCTTCATCACATAATTAAGTATGTCCCAATAATAACATGCTGGGAGCACCTATACCTTCTAACGCTGTCTGCATTCTTCACAGTAAACAGTTCAGAATTGCCAAAATTACAAACATACAGACAACTGCAATCCCCAGGTACAGAGCATAGAAACATAGAAATATAGAAACATAGAAAATAGGTGTAGGATGAGGCCACTCGGCCCTTCGAGCCAGCACCGCCATTCATTGTGATCATGGCTGATCATTCCCTATCAATAACTCGCGCCTGCCTTCTCCCCGTATCACTTGACTCATTAGCCCCTAGAGCTCTATCTAACACTCTCTCTTAAATCCATCCAGCGACTTGGCCTCCACTGCCCTCTGCGGCAGGGAATTCCATAAATTCACAACTCTCTGGGTGAAAAAGTTTTTTTCTCACCTTAGTCTTCAATGACCTCCCCTTTATTCTAAGACTGTGGCCCCTGGTTCTGGACTCGCCCAACATTGGGGAAAACATTCCTGCATCTAGCTTGTCCAGCCCTTTAATAATTTTATATGTTTCTATAGCAATATTGATCAGCCAATCTGACCAGCACCCGAAACCCCAATCACTTGCTTCCTTCATGTTATCCAACTGTTCACTTATAATGAAAGGGTGATATTCTACGCCTGATCCTTTACTCCCAAGATACACTTCCCTTTCACAATGGCACAAACACCGCCCTCCAGAGCCAGTACATAGTCTAGGACATTCTATTCTGCCTTGCATATAGTCTCAGCTCAGATAATTCTGCAGTTACTGCAGCAAGAGCTCCCATGGTAGCATTACCCAAGATAGAAACATAGAAACATAGAAATTAGGTGCAGGAGTAGGCCATTCGGCCCTTCGAGCCTGCACCGCCATTCAATATGATCATGGCTGATCATCCAACTCAGTATCCTGTACCTGCCTTCTCTCCATACCCCCTGATCCCCTTAGCCACAAGGGCCACATCTAACTCCCTCTTAGATATAGCCAATGAACTGGCCTCGACTACCCTCTGCGGCAGAGAGTTCCAGAGATTCACCACTCTCTGTGTGAATCTGAAAAGCCTGTCCAACCCCTTAAGAATTTTGTAAGTTTCTATATGATCCCCTCTCAATCTCCTAAATTCTAGAGAGTATAAACCAAGTCTATCCAATCTTTCTTCATAAGACAGTCCTGACATCCCATGAATCAGTCTGGTGAACCTTCTTTGCACTCCCTCTTGAGATTGAGAGGGGATCATATAGAAACTTACAAAATTCTTAAGAGGTTGGACAGGCTAGATGCAGGAAGATTGTTCCTGATGTTGGGGAAGTCCAGGACAAGGGGTCACAGCTTGAGGATAAGGGGGAAATCCTTTAAAACCGAGATGAGAAGAACTTTTTTCACACAGAGAGTGGTGAATCTCTGGAACTCTCTGCCACAGAGGGTAGTTGAGGCCAGTTCATTGGCTATATTTAAGAGGGAGTTAGATGTGGCCCTTGTGGCTAAGGGGATCAGCGGGTATGGAGAGAAGGCAGGTACGGGATACTGAGTACGGGATATTGAATGGCGGTGCAGGCTCGAAGGGCCGAATGGCCTACTCCTGCACCTAATTTCTATGTTTCTATGTTTCTATGTTTCTAACCAGACACTCTGATTGTAGGAAATTCAGCCATAAAGGATATAACCGGTAAGAAGATCAAAACATGCTGCTTCCCAGATGTGACGGTTAGCGATGTCAACCAGAAACTAGCCACAATTACACTGGAAAACCCAAAAAGCCCACAGGTAATTGTGCATGCAGGATTTAATGATATTTGAAAACCATATAACCATATAACCATATAACAATTACAGCACGGAAACAGGCCATCTCGGCACTACAAGTCCGTGCCGAACAACGTTTTTTCCTAGTCCCACCTGCCTGCACTCATACCATAACCCTCCATTCCCTTCTCATCCATATGCCTATCCAATTTATTTTTAAATGATATCAATGAACCTGCCGACACCACTTCCACTGGAAGCTCATTCCACACCGCTACCAATCTCTGAGTAAAGAAGTTCCCCCTCATGTTACCCCTAAACTTCTGTCCCTTAATCCTGACGTCATGTCCTCTTGTTTGATTCTTCCCTATTCTCAAAGGGAAAAGCTTGTCCAGCTTGTCCAGGAAGAGCTTGTCCAGCAAAAGAACAGTTAGAACATTTAAAGAGGGATTTCACTGAACTATTAGATACACTGGACAAATTAGACATTAAGTCATTCATCAGTGGTCCTATGCCAGCAGTTGACAGGGGAATAAACACATTCGGTCGGCTACTTGCACTGAATACATAGCTTTCCAGAGTCTGCAATGAAAAAGGAAGGAGCTTTATTGACAACTTTAACTTGTTTTGGGGGCGCAAATATTTTTTCAGAGCAGATGGTCTACACCTAAATAGGTTCGGCTCAAGTCTGTTAAGGGACAATCTTCTCTTCTCGCTCTCCCACAAATCTACCCTGCCACGGTCTGACACACAGGCCGCAGTCAGACCACCGGTATAGAAGCGAGGCAACAGCCCCCCCCCCCCCCCCCCCCCCCCCCCCCCCACACACAACACATCTACCCTGCCACAGTCTGACACACAGGCCGCCGTCAGACCACCGGTATAGAAGCGAGGCCACAGCCCCCCCACACACACATCTACCCTGCCACAGTCTGACACACAGGCCGCAGTCAGACAACCGGTAGAGAAGCGAGGCAACACCCCCGCCCCCCACACACATCTACCCCGCCACTGTCTGACACACAGGCCGCAGTCAGACCACAGACCTTGCGAAGAGACAAAGCCAGCCCCCCCACCCCCACCTACCCATCCCCATCGACGCGCCCTTATTTCCCCCTGCCATCCCCCATCGCTGATGCTGGCTTGGAGAGGATACCCAACCATTGAACCTTCTTAACCCACCATCCTCCTCTGCACTCCCCCATCGACGATGACCTCCACCCTCATCTCTCCCATAGCCATAACAACACCAGCTCCAATATTTCCTCCCATTATGATTTTCCATATGAATTGAAGAAACAGGAAAAAGATGGCATTAAACTTGCATGTGTGCTTGTGATGCCCAGCCCACGCCCCATATCAGTACCATCGCCACGTCACGGCCGCAGGGAAATAAGAACCAAGCGGAGGGCGCCACAGCACCTGTATTGATAGCAGTCCTGAATATTACTGAGACAAGGAACGGTTCAGCCGTATACACATTACGAAGGAAGTTCCGCATAATCAGCTGAACGCAAGGTCGCCTACGTCAAACTATGGCACCGTCTGCATTCATGTTGTGACTACAAGAGAGTAAACAAAGGGAAACTTAGACAGGCTGCTAACCTAACAAATAACCATATAACCATATAACAATTTACAGCAATTTTCAGGGAACTGTGCAAAGTTATTCCCAGATCCCTCTGTTCACCTGCATTCTTCAATTCCTTACCATTTACCATGTACGTCCTATTTTGATTTGTCCTGCCAAGATGTAGCACCTCACACTTATCAGCATTAAACTCCATCTGCCATCTTTCAGCCCACTCTTCCAAATGGCATAAATCTCTCTGTAGACTTTGAAAATCCACTTCAATATCCACAACCCCACCTATCTTAGTATCATCTGCATACTTACTAATCCAATTTACCACAGCATCATCCAGATCATTGATGTACATGACAAACAACAGTGGACCCAACACAGATCCCTGTGGCACCCCACTAGTCACTGACCTCCAACCTGACAAACAACCATCCACCATTACTCTCTTGGCATCTCCCATTCAGCCACTGTTAAATCCATCTTGCTACTCCACCATTAATACCCAACCATTGAACCTTCTTAACCAACCTTCCGTGAGAAACCTTGTCAAATGCATTACTGAAGTCCATATATACAACATCCACTGCTTTACCCTCATCAATTTCCTCCCTTTTAAATATAGCCAATTAACTTACCTCAACTACCTTCTGTGGCAGAGAGTTCCAGAGATTCACCACTCTCTGTGTGAAAAATTGTTTCCTCATCTCGGTCCTAAAGGATTTCCCCTCTATCCTTAAGCCGTGCCCCCTTGTCCTGGACTTCGCCAGCATCGGGAACAATCTTCCTGCATCTAGCCTGTCCAACCCCTTAAAAATTTTGTAAGTTTCTATAAAATCCCCCCCTCAATCTCCTAAATTCTAGCGAGTACAAGCCGAGTCTATCGAGTCTTTCTTCATATGAAAGCCCTGACTTCCCAGGAATCAGTCCGGTGAACCTTCTCTGCACTCCCTCTATGGCAAGAATGTCTTTCCTCAAATTTCGAGACCAAAACTGTATGCAATACTCCAGGTATGGTCTCACCAAGACCCTGTACAACAGCAGTAGAACCTCAACTTTTCCTAATCGGCCACCATTTGGATAACAGTCTGCTTTCCTGTTTTTGCCACCAAAGTGGCACATCTATCCACATTATACTGCATCTGCCATGCATTTGCCCAGTCACTCAGTCTATCCAAGTCACCTTGCAGCCTCCTAGCATCCTCCTCACAGCTAACACTGCCCTCCAGCTTAGTGTCATCCGCAAATTTGGAGATGTTGTATTCAATTCCCTCGTCCAAATCATTAATATATATTGTAAATAGCTGGGGTCCCAGCACTGAGTCTTGCAGTACTCAACTAGTCACAGCCTGCCATTCTGAAAATAACCCGTTTACTCCTACTATTTGCTTCCTGTTTGCCAGCCAGTTCTCTATCCACATCAATGCTGAACCCCCAATACAGTGTGCTTTAAGTTTGTATACTAATCTCTTCTGTGGGACATTGTCGAAAGACTTCTGAAAGTCCAGATATAACGCATCAGATTCGTCAGGCATGATTTAACGTTCGTAAATCCATGCTGACTTTGTCCACTTTACCACTTTCCAAATGTGCTGCTATCCCATCTTTAATAACTGACTCTAGCAGTTTCCCCACTACCGATATTAGACTAACTGGTCTGTAATTCCCCGATTTCACCCTCCCTCCCTTTAAAAAAAAAAGTGGGGTTACATTAGCTACCCTCCAATCCTCAGGGGCTTCTCCAGAATCTAAAGAATTTTGAAACATTATCACTAATGCATCCACTATATCTGGAGCTACTTCCTTAAGTACTCTGGGATGCAGCCTATGTGGCCCTGGGGATTTATCGACCTTTAATTCTTTCAATTTACCTTACACCACTTCCCGGCTAACCTGGATTTCACTCAGTTCCTCCATCTACTTTGACCCGCGGTCCCCTGCTATTTCCGGCAGATTATTGATGTCTTCCTAAGTGAAGACGGAACCAAATTAGTTATTTAATTGGTCCGCCATGTCATTGTTCCCCATGATCAATTCATCTTTTTCTGACTGCAAGGGACCTACATTTGTTTTAACTAATCTCGTTCTCTTCACATATCTATAAAACGTTTTGCAGTCAGTTGTTATGTTTCCTGCCAGTTTTCTTTCATAATCTATTTTCCCTTTCCTAATTAAGCCCTTTGTCCTCCTCTGCTGGTCTCTGAATTTCTCCCAGTCTTCTGGCAGGCTGCTTTGTCTGTCTAATTTGTACGCTTCAACTTTTGCTTTGATACTACCCCTGATTTCCCTTGTTATCCACGGATACACTACCTTCCCTGAATTATTATTTTGCCAAACTGGGATGAACAATTGTTGTAGTTCATCCATGCTGTCTTTAAATGCCTTCCATTGCATATCCACCTTCAATCCTTTAAGAATTAATTGCCAGTCAATTTTGGGCAATTCACGTCTCGTACCCTCAAAGTTACCTTTCTTTAAGTTCAGAACCATTGTTTTTGAATTAACAATGCCAATCTCTATCCTAATGAAGAACTCAAACATATTATGTTCACTCTTGCCCAAGGGGCCACGCACAACAAGACTGCTAACTAACCCTTCCACATTACTCAATACCCAGTTTAGGATAGCCTGCTCTCCCGTTGGTTCCTTCGCACGTTGGTTTAGAAAACTATCCCGCATACATTACAATAAATCTTCTTCCTCAGCACCCCTGCCAATTTGATTCACCCAATCTATAATCAGATTGAAGTCACCCATTATAACTGTTTTACCTTTGTTGCACGCATTTCTAATTCCCTGTTTGATGCCATCCCCAACTTCATTACTGCTGTTAGGTGGCTTGTACACAACACCCACTGAAGCTTGAAAGCGAACACGGCCAGACCCAGAAACAGCGCCCTCCCATCTGACCGCCGGTCCTTCCATAAGCTAGGTCACTGTCCGATTCACCTCTACCCGATTGCAAACATTGGACTTTGTCTATGAAAGTGGTCAGCTACAATGACGAGAACTATATTCTACACTCCGTATTTCCCCCTTTGCTCTAACTATTGTACTTGAGTTTGAATTGATTGTACATATATATAATATAAATTATTCTGATTGAACAGCATGCATAACAAATCTATTCACCACACATCATTGGGCGGGACAATAGTTAAACCATTCCTCTCCCTCTCTATTCCGCTCTTTCTCTCACAGTTTTCCATACTCATCCCTTCACCCTTCTCTCCTCTCCCCCATCTCTCACTCTTTCCTCCCTTTCTCTACCCCATTCCACCTCTCCCTCTTCCTCCCCAGTCTCTCATCCTTCCTCTCCCCTGTTCCCTCTCTCGCCCACTCACCTCGATGTGGTCCACTGCATGGATGAGATTTTGACATCACACATTGTTACATGCTTAAATATACCACACAAACACCGACCATTGAAGCTGAAACAACAAACTAGACAGGATGAAGATTTGCAAAATGTCAACTGTGTTAAAATGTCCTTGGTTCAGGATGTTCTCAAGACAATGCCTGAATGGGAACATGTTATGTGGTTCAGAAAGAGGACAGATGACAAACTCGACTCTCTGTCCCGAAGGAAACACGGTAAGTTGAATTTTGGAATAAACCCACACTGTAATAAAAACAGTAAGTGTCAGTCTTGGACAATGGGTAATGGGGAAACAGGTTTGCGATCTCACATGATAACAGAGTAAAACAAATTAAAATTATCCTTACAATTGTAACCACATAATCATATACCAATTACAGCACGGAAACAGGCCATCCCGGCCCTACAAGTCCGTGCCGAACAATTATTTTCCCTTAGTCCCACCTGCCTGCACTCATACCATAACCCTCCATTCCCTTCGCATCCATATGCCTATCCAATTTATTTTTAAATGATACCAACGAACCTGCCTCCACCACTTCCACTGGAAGATAATTCCACACCGTTACCAATCTCTGAGTAAAGAAGTTCCCCCTCATGTTACCCCTAAACTACTGTCCCTTAATTCTGAGGGCATGTTCTCTTGTTTGAATCTTCCCTATGCTCAAAGAGAAAAGCTTGTCCACTTCAACTCTGTCTATCCCTCTCATCATTTTAAAGATCTCTATCAAGTCCCCCCTTAACCTTCTGCGCTCCAGAGAATAAAGACCTAACTTATTCAACCTTTCTCTGTAACCTAGTTGTTGAAACCCAGGCAACATTCTAGTAAATCTCCTCTGTACTCTGTCTATTTTGTTGACATCCTTCCTATAATTGGGCGACCAAAATTGTACACCATACTCCAGATTTGGCCTCACCAATGCCTTGTACATTTTTAACATTACATCCCAGCTTCTATACTCAATGCTCTGATTTATAAAGACTAGCATACCAAATTGTAAGTTGATGTATTTTGCGAAGTTAAACAGGGAATACCAAACACAGTACATGGCGGGGCATGGATAAACGTGAGTGAAGAGAAGGGTCTTGGGCCCAAGTCAACAGCTCCCTGAAAGTGGCAATGTCAGTAGACAGGGTGGTGAAGAAGACACGCTGGCCTTTGTTGATCTCCGCATAGAATATAATCGTTGGGAGTTAATTTGCAACTTTACGATACGCTAATAGTTGATGTTGTTGGGAGCCACTGAACGGATGTAGTGGCCACACTGGGAGAAGGATGTGGTCACACTGAAGGAGGTGCAGAGCAGATCCATAACCATGGTTCCTGGATTCGAGAACCCTTGTTATCAGGAGGCCTTGTTTTCCTTCAGTGGAGAAGTTGAAGACTATCTTGGGTGTGGTAGCCTTTTGGAGGTTGAAAATGAGAAGCCAGTGCGACTTGGGTGGGAGAGGGATCGAGATAGAGATAGAATGCCCTGGCATTCTTTCGTGGGCAAAATTAGAGCACATGGTATTGGGGTTAGGGTACTGACATGGATAGACAATTGGTTGGCAGACAGGGAGCAAAGACAAGCGAGGAACCGATCCCTTTCAGAATGGCAGGCAGTGACTAGTGGGGTACCGCAAGGCTCGGTGCTGGGACCGCAGCAATTTACAATACACATTAATGATTTAGGTGAAGGGATTAAAAGTAACAATAGCAATTTTGCAGATCACACAAAACTGGGTGGCAGTATGACCTGTGAGGAGGATGCTATATAGGATGCAAGACGACTTCCCAGGTTGGGTGCGAAGGCAGATGTATGGCAGATGCAATCTAAATTGGGTAAATGTAATACCATTCATTGATCTTTATCTCTCCACATCACCGTCTATATCTCTTGAGACCAGAGACCGGCCCTGTTGCTCCAAAGGGTAGCGGAAAAAAGAGGGCAATAGTAATTGGGGACTCTATTGTTAGGGGGTCGGATAGGCGATTCTGTGGACGCAGTCGGGAGACCAGGATGGTGGTCTGCCTCCCTGGTGCCAAGGTCTCGGACGTGTCTCAACGCATCCAAGATATCCTTAAATCAGAGGGAGAGGAGCCTGAGGTCGTGGTACATATAGGTACCAATGACATAGGTAAAAAAAGGGAAGAGGTCCTGAAGGGAGCATTTAGGGAGTTGGGAGGAGAGTTAAGAAAAAGGACCAAAAAGGTAACAATCTCAGGATTACTGCCTGTGCCACGCGACAGTGAGAGTAGGAATGGAGCGAGGTGGAGGATAAATGCGTGGCTGAAAGACTGGCGCAGAGGGCAGGGATTCAAGTTCCTGGATCATTGGGACTTCTTTTGGGGAAGGTGGGACCTGTACAGAAAGGATGGGTTGCACTTGAACCCGAGGGGGACCAATATCCTAGCGGGGAAATTCGCAAAGGCAGCTGGGGAGACTTTAAACTAGAATGGTTGGGGCGAGGGACTCAAATAGCGAAAGGTAGTAGACAGAATGGGAGGCAGGAAGCAGAAAAGGGAAGCACTCGGACACGAGGAGAAAGAGAAAAAAGAAATAAACAGAGAATAAGAGACGGGGGTTTTCTTAAATGTGCATATTTTAATGCTCGGAGCATTGTAAGAAAGGTGGATGAGCTTAGATTCTGGATGGACACCTGGAAGTATGATGTTGTGGCGATCAGTGAAACGTGGTTGCAGGAGGGCTATGATTGGAAACTAAATATTCCAGGATTTCGTTGCTTCAGGTGTGATAGAATTGGAGGGGGAAGAGGTAGAGGTGTTGCATTGCTAGTCAGGGAAGATATTACCGCAGTGCTTTGGCAGGATAGATTGGAAGGCTCATCTAGGGAGGCTATTTGGGTGGAATTGAGAAGTGGGAAAGGTGTAGCAACACTTATAGGGGTGTATTATAGTTGGAGTTTGTAAAATGTGTGCAGGATAGTTTTTTGCAGCAATACATAGAGGTACCTACTAGAGGAGGGGCAGTGCTGTACCTCCTGTTAGGAAATGAGACGGGACAGGTGGCGGAGGTATGCGTTGGGGAGCACTTCGGGTCCAGTGATCACAATACCATTAGTTTCAATATAATTATGGACAGGGTCAGAACTGGACCTAGGGTTGAGATTTTTGATTGGAGAAAGGCTAACTTTGATGCGATGCGAGATGATTTAAAAGGAGTGAACTGGGACATTTTGTTTTATGGGAAAGATGTAGAAGAGAAATGGAGGACATTTAAAGGGGAAATTTTAAGAGTACAGAATCTTTATGTTCCTGTTCGGTTGAAAGGAAACAGTAAAAATTGGAAAGAGACCTGGTTTTCAAGGGAAATTGGACATCTTGTTCGGAAAAAAGAGGGAGATCTACAATAATTATAGGCAGCATGAAGTAAATCAGGTGCTTGAGGAGTATACGGAATGTAAAAAGAATCTTAAGAAAGAAATTAGAAAAGCTAAAAGAAGATATGAGGTTGCTTTGGCAAGTAAGGTGAAAGTAAATCCAAAGGGTTTCTACAGCTATATTAATAGCAAAAGGATAACGAGGGATAAAATTGGTCCATTGGAGAAACAGTGGACAGCTATCTGCAGAGCCAAAAGAGATGGGGGAGATATTGAACTTTTTTTTTTCTTCGGTATTCACCAAGGAGAAGGATATTGAATTATGTGAGGTAAGGGAAACTAGTAGAGTAGCTATGCATACTATGAGGTTCAAAGTAAAAGAAGTACTGATGTTTGTCATGTACATCAATGATCTGGATGAAGGTGTGGTAAATTGGATTAGTAAGTATGCAGATGATACCAAGATAGGGGGTGTTGTGGATAATGATTTCCAAAGTCTACAGAGTGATTTAGGCCATTTGGAAGAATGGGCTGAAAGATGGCAGATGGAGTTTAATGCTGATAAATATGAGGTGCTACACCTTGGCAGGACAAATCAAAATAGGTAATATGGTAAATGGTAGGGAATTGAAGAATACAGTTGAACAGAGGGATCTGGGAATAACCGTGCATAGTTCGTTGAAGGTGGAATCTCATATAGATAGAGTGGTAAAGAAAGCTTTTGGTATGCTAGCCTTTATAAATCAGAGCATTGAGTATAGAAGCTGGGATGTAATGTTAAAATTGTACAAGGCATTGGTGAGACCAAATCTGTAGTATGGTGTACAATTTTGGTCGGCCAATTATAGGAAGGATGTCAACAAAATAGAGAGAGTACAGAGGAGATTTACTAGAATGTTGCCTGGGTTTCAACAACTAAGTTACAGAGAAAGGTTGAATAAGTTGGGTCTTTATTCTCTGGAGCGCAAAAGGTTAAGGCGGGGCTTGATAGAGGTCTATAAAATGAGGAGAGGGATAGACAGAGTTGATGTGGATCAGCTTTTCCGTTTCAGAATAGGGAAGATTCAAACAAGAGGACATGACTTCAGAATTAAGGGACATAAGTTTAGGGGTAACATGAGGGGGAACTTCTTTACTCAGAGAGTGGTAGCGGTGTGGAATGAGCTTCCAGTGGAAGTTGTGGAGGCAGGTTTGTTGGTATCATTTAAAAATAAATTGGATAGGCATATGCATGAGAAGGGAATGGGGGGTTATGTTATGAGTGCAGGCAGGTGGGACTAAGGGGGAAAAAATTTGTTCGGCACGGACTTGTAGGGCCGAGATGGCCTGTTTCCGTGCTGTAATTGTTATATGGTCATATGGTTATTGATTCCTTTATCCCTAACCAGTCTGACGAAGGTTCTCGACCCGAAACGTCACCCACTCCTTCTCTCCCAATATGCTGCCTGTCTCGCGGAGTTACTCTAGACTCTTGTGTCTAACTGTCGGAATACCTTGGCTACCTGGTGAAATAAATCAATATTCATAATATTGGTCTGTAAGCAGCCCAATCGAAATATGAAATGCAGTTCTTCCAATTGCCTTACTCTGACAACGAAGGAGGCCGAGGATAGAAATTTTCGTGATGGAATGAGAAGGATTATTAAAGTGTCCCGCAACCGGGAGATGAGGTAGGTTCAGGCGGGTTGAGCGAAAGTATTCCGCAAAGCGATCACGCATTCTGTGATTTGGTCTCGCCTGTGTATAATACTCCATATATTGAACAAAGAATACAGTAGATGAGGTTGAAATGATGTGCAAGTAAACCTCTGCCGAACCTGAAAGGACCCAGGGTCCCTGGACAGCGTCGAGGGAGGAGGTAAAGCGACAACAGTTGCATATTCTATGGTTGCATTGGAAGGCACCTGGGGTGGGTGTGGTTTAGGTGCGAAGGGATGGGTTAACCTGGGAGTGGCGGAGCGAACTGTCTTTGTGGAGGCGGAAATGGGTGGAGATGGTAAAATGTGGCTAGTGGTGGGATCCTTTTGGAGGTGGCGGAAAATTCAAAGGATTATGTGTTTTTGCGACGTCTGAGGGGGTGGAAGGTAAGGAATACGGAGACTGTCTCTTTTGCGACAAGGGGATGGGGGGCGTGGCAACGAGGGAGCTGCGTGGTACCGGGGACTTTGGCCTTCATCAGAACTGAACAAAGACGTAGAGATAAGATGAGGGTCAAGCTGCATTTGGAATATTGTGATCAGTTTTGGTCGCTCAACTGCAGGAAGGATGTCATGAGGCTGGAAAGATTGAACAGACCTATGTGGAGGTTGCCAAGATTCGAGGGATCGTGCGAGAGGGAGAGGTTGGGGAAGAAAGAACATTTTTCATTTAGATTCAAATTCAGATTCAAACTTTGTTGTCATTGTGCAGTGTACAGTACAGAGACAACGAAATGCAGATAGCATCTCCCTAGAAGAGCGACTTAGAATATGAGCAGTAAATAGATATATTTACGTGCATAAAGTCGTAGTAGTGCAATTTTTTTCTGGTGGATTGAGTGTGTGTGTGTGTGTGGGGGGGGGGGGGGGGGGGGGGGAATGTAACAGCCGCAGGGAAGAAGCTGTTCCTGTACCTGCTGGTCCGGCAACGGAGAGACCTGTAGCGCCTCCCGGATGGTGGGAGGGTAAACAGTCTGTGATTGGGATGAGAGTAATCCTTAACGATGCTGAGCGCCCTTCGCATATATTGCTTGCTTTGGACAGACTCAATGGAGGGAAGTGAGGAACCGTTGATGCGTTTGGCAATTTTCACCATCCCCTGCAGTGCTTTCCGGCCGGAGGCAGAGCAGTTGCCATACCATACTGTGATACAGTTGGTAAGGGTGCTCTCGATGGTACAGCGGTAGAAGTTCACCAAAATCTGAGAAGATAGATGGACCTTCTTTAGTCTCCTCAGGAAGAAGAGATGCTGGTGTGCCTTCATGACCAGAGTTGAGGTATTGTGGGTACAAGAGAGGTAATCGGAGATGTTGACCCCCAGAAACCTGAAGCTGGAAACACGCTCCATCTCCGTCCCGTTAATGTGGGTGGGGAGGTGCATGCCGCCCCTTGACTTTCTGACGTCTACAATGAGCTCCTTGGCCTTCTTGGAGTTAAGGTCCAAAAGTTGAGTACAACGCCAAGTGGTGATATCATAAAATGCATCATTAAGGTAAATGCAGTCTTTTACCCAGGGTAGGCTAAACCTGGCCTTTAGGTTTAATTTGAGAGGGGAGAAATCTAATCGGGACATAAAGAATAATGTATCAATTCAGTGAGTGCTGGGTACCAGATGCTAAGGGAGGGAGTTGAGGTGGGACGTTAAACATCAACGTTAAACATTATTTTGGACAGATACGTGAATTGGAAAGGTTTGGAGCGATATGGGCCTAATGCGGGCAAACGGGACTATCATAGATTGGGCATTTTGGTTGGCATGGACGAGTTCAGCCGGTTCTCGGACTACAAAGCTTCCGGTTAATCTATGTAATATATTATCAGCAGGTTACTTTGTCTTTCAGGCAGTGAATTTGTGTTTCAAGTCGAGCACTCAGGGGTTCCAGAGAGCGTGAAAGCACCGAACATTGTAAAGTACGACAATATTCAGGTGAACAAGGGTCTCGGGTACAATAGACAGACTGGACATTTCACATGCAAAAAGAATGGCCTGTATTTCTTTGGCTACTCGACACTGCCAACGCGAGGCACAATGACCGATGTGACGCTGATGAGAAATGGCACTCCAACAAGTCGGATCTATACCCATATGACATCGGCAAATGTCCAGGACACCATGAAAAACATCATCCTATATCTCCATAAAGGGGATCGGTTGTGGGTGAAGATGACCGAAGGAAGCATCTGGTGTAGAGGAGGTTCCAATACCTTTCAAGATTTCCAGCTGCCAAACTAGCAGGGCCAAGCAATGCTTCGCCTCTGCAAACCCATCCCGCTTTTTGAGCTCTGCAGCTGAAAACGCTCAAACACAGCTGTGATGGTATTGAATAAACATGGTTTAAAACCTTCAAAAGTGTTTTTTTGTTGTTGGTTAGTTGAGTTTAGAGATACAGCGCGGAAACAAGCCCTTCTGCCTACCGAGTCCGCGTCGATTAGCGAAACCCACATATTTAACCCTATCCTACACACACTAGGGACCATTTATAATTATTCCAAGCCTATTCATCTATAAACCAGTAGGTCTTTGAAATGTGGAAGGAATCCGGAGCTCCAGGAGAAAGCGCATGATGGTCACGAGTACAAGCATAAACCCTGTACAGACAGCAGATGACGGCTGGATCGAAACCGGGTCTCTGGCGCTGATCATATTGAATGGCGGTGCAGGCTCGAATGGCCGAAAGGCATACTTCTGCATCTATTTTCTATGTTTCTATGTTTCTATGTAAGGCAGCATAGCCACCCGAGCCACTGTATATGTATAGAAAAGACTACAGACAGCTATAGGCCAAATGTAACCAGGCCTGTATGGCAACTTGATTAGCAAGGGCAATGTGGATGCAAGGGTATGCAGAGAGAGGGAAACAAAAAATATAATGTCCTTCAAATACAATGGTTTGAAGGATGCCATTTGTAAAACTAAATTACGCATATAATTAGAAATTGATTCAAGACAAGTTGAATAGTGTTAATTTTCACGTCACGGGAAAAGTAAGTACAATTAAAATCTTGCTTCATATCATATTGCGGGGCATCGTAGAATTATAGTTTTCGAGGTACTGCGCCAAAAAGGCCCTTTGTCCCACCTAGTCGGCGTGGACCAACCCTGCGATCCACGCACATTAATACTATCCTACATACACTAGGGACAATGTTTACATTGTAAGCCAATTAACGTACAAACCTGTCCGTCTTTGGAGTGTGGTTGGAATCTGAAGACCTCGCATAATCCTAATTTGAGGAAGGAAATTGTTGCTATTGGTGATGAGCAGCATTGGTTCACGAGGTTAATTCCAGGGATAGCGGGATGAAAGACTGAAACGACTGGGCTTGTATTCACTTGAATTTAGAAGGATGAGAGAGGATCTTAGACAAAAACATAAAACATTATCAATGGATTGGACAAGCTAGATGTGGGAGTCTACAACCAGGGGCGACAGTTGAATAGTAAGTGGTAGGCCATTTACAACTGAGACGAGGAAAAGCTTTTTCCAACAGAGAGTTGTGAATGTGTAGAATTCTCTGCCTTAGAAGGCCGTGGAGGCCGATTCACTGGATGCATTCTAAAGATAGTTAGATAGAGATGGTGAGGAAGTACCTTCAACCTGAGATTGATCTTAAAGAGGGTTCCTCTGATGTGGAAGTCATCCTCCCTGGTTAATTTACAGAAGAGGACGCACCTCAGCTCCTCCAGCGACTACAGACTGGTGGCGCGGACTTCACACGTCATGAATTCCCTGGAAAGGCTGGTGCTCACTCACCTGTATCCCCTGATTAAATCATCGCTAGATCACCTGCAGTTTGTTTCACAAACAAAGGCGGGAGTTGAGGACGCCATTATCCACCTGCTCAACTTGATAAGCTGGGAAATATTGTAAAAGTCATTTTTTAGTTCTCCAATGCTCTGAACACAATCCAGCCTGCACTGCTATGGAGCAATCTGCGAAAATGCGCGTGGATGCTCCATTGGTGTCCGAGACTGGCCGACCACATTATTTCAAGCTACAGATCGATGTTTCGGACATTGTAGTGAGCAAACCAGGGGCCTCTCTCCCTTCCTGTTAGCCATCTACACCTCGGACTTCAGGTATAACTCGGTCTCCTGTCACCTGCAGAGGTTTCCAGATAACTTTGCAATTGTGGGCCGCATCAGTGAGAGGAGGGAAACTAAATTCACAAGTGTGGTAAATGACTTTGTTAAGTGGTGTAAGCTAAATCACATTCATCTCAACACCGACAAGACTGAGGAGTTTATTGTGGGCTTTACGAGGAGAGAAATACCCCTGTCCCTTGTCTACATCAATGATGTTGATGCACTGTTTACCAGGAGGTACAAATACTTTGGAGTGTAGCTGACCATTAAACTGGTCTGGTCAGGAACGCCGAGGCCCTGTACAAGAGACAGAGCCGGCTGTACGTTTTGAAAAGGCTTCGCTCCTCCAGCTTCTGCAATAAGATGCTACAGATGTTTTTCCAATCGGTGGTGGGCGTTTTCTTCGTTGCACTGTGCTGGGGCTGTAGGGCGAAGGCTGCGGATGCCAATAGGAACTACAGATTCATCAGGAAAGCTGGCTCCTTCCTGGCGCGGGGGGGGGGGGGGGGGGGGGGGGGGGTTAGATTCATTGTAGGTCGTCTTGGAGGGGAGAATGCACCTCAAACTGCGAAGTATCCTGGACAATCTATCTATCAATACGTAACTAAACTCTGATCTTGTTATCTTCCGGTTTGGCCGTCAATCTATTTGCGCAATAGCGCAACCGTATAGCGCTACGACATTTATCCAGCTTACTCATCATTCTCCTATGCCGCGATTACACCAAGTTGTATTCCAATCGGTGGAACCTGGTATGATTTATCGAGGTTTAACATTCTTAAAAACCGCGCGTGCGCATATCGATGGCCTATCCTGCCATTCAGAGCCACGCGCATTGGTCCCTTCTGCAGCCACAACGCTGGACGGGCCGCCCCTTTCTGCGCCGTCGCGTCTTTACTGCAGCTGTGGTGAGCTCTGGATGGACGACGGAGTTCTCCAACCGGCCAAATTTTCGGTGGAAGGGATCGGAACGGCCCGACCCGACTCGGCGGGACCCAATCCAGCCCAGTCAGCGCGCAGTCCGAGATGGCGCCGGTGTCGGCAAACGGAAAACGGAGATTATGCTCCCGACGGAGGAGAACGACGAGCGACCAGCGAAGCGCCCGGCGCCCACTGTGAGTCCCCAGCCCACCCCAACCCCTTCCTCTCAGATCCACCTCGCTGGCTCCTGCCGCACTCCCCCGCGAAGCCGCACTCCACCCAATGGCACTCTCCCCATCCCAATGTCCTTTCTCCCAGCTCTCCCTAGGCCACCCGCAACCCTCCCGGCACACCCCTCCCCCCTAACAACCTACCCCACACTCCTCCATTCCACACACCCCTCACAACCCTCCCCGTGCCCACACACCACTTTCCCACACACACCTCTCCCCAACAACACCCCGGTCCGCATACCCCTCTCCCACACATCCCCCCCGCCCACACATGCACCCACACACCCGTCCCCCCGCGACTCCTTTGCCCACACATACCCCCTTCCATACACTCCTCCCTACCACTAAACCTTCCCCCAAAACCCCTCCCCCCACAAACCTATCCTCCACAACCCTCTGCCCACCACCCTGCCCACACCCCCCCCCCCCCCCTGCCCACAAACACCTCCCCCACAACACCCGCCTCCCACGTTCTCTCTCCCACATAGCCCCTCCCCCAAAATCACTCCTCCCCCCACGCAATCCTTTCCCGCCCACATGAAGGACAGAAAGCCACAGGAGATCGTTCTTCCCTGTGGCTATGAAACTGTACAATTGCCTCTCATTCAGTAATAGCGTAGACAGACCACCCCCCACCCCCCCCCCCCCCCCCCCCCCCCCCCATCTCCCCATCCCAATCTTTGCACATTTCCAATCCTTTCCACTCGTCACTTTAATTTCATGTTTCATGTATTTTGTGTTTTTTATGATTGTTGACAGATCAATTTCCCTCCTGGGATAAGTAAAGTTTTATCGTATCGTATCATATCGTATCGGATACAATGACTAAAGCTTTGCCTTCAGCGACATTTTTGGCCACATCTTCAAAAAACTACTATCAGATTAGTGAGACACGACCTACCACGTATAAAACTGAGGTGACTATCCCTAATCCGCCCTAGTCCAATTTTGTGCACTCTAATCGATATTATATCCCTCAAAAAACTATCCAGTCACATTCTGATGACAGATGTTAGGCTCACTAGCTTGTAGTTCCCAATCTGTTCCATGCAGCTCTTTTTGAATAGAGGCACGACATATTCCATCCCTTCAGGTCGCCAGCACATCGCCTGTACTTAACGCCGACTCATAGATCTCAACGAGGGCTGCTGCGATTTCCTCACTAGCTTCCCACGGTGTCCTCGGGTCTATTATGATCAGACCCGCGAAATGTATCTACCTTCAAATGCCTCAGGATCATCAGCACGTCTTCGAGCCGTAATACTGACTGCTATCACGACACTTCCAGTGACTGCCCCAAGATCCCCCGTCCTCCTATCTTTCTCCACGGTCAAAACAGAGGAGAAGCACGCGTTGAGGAGCTTGCCACTTTGCTACCATATTCTGCGAAAGAAAACATAAAAATACACCACAAGATGATGAGGACATACGGAATATGCGAAGAAATAGAGCAGTCGGCCCATTAAGTCTGCTCCGCCATTCAATAATGGCTGATATAACAGTCCCGCCTCACCCCATTTTCCTGCCGTCTCCACATAACCTCTGACGCCTATGCTATTAAGAAGCTATCTATCTCAGCCTTAAAAATATCCACTGGCTGGGCCTCTTCAGCCTTTTATGGCAAAGAATTCGACAGATTCACCACAGGGATCGGATGAGGCCATCAAGTCTTCAGTTATAAGTGATTCTAGACAAAGTGCAGACCCGTTGGGTCTGTTCCCCCAACGTGTGGTTGTGGGGTGGGGCGAGGCGGCATGCAGCGTCACACACACTAACTAACCCCCCCCCCCCCTCCCCTGCGCACTCACGCTAATTAGTGCCTTAATAATATATTAATATTATTAATTTGCTCCTTTTACACCATAACCACCCTATCTACTGACGCATAGCCCCCCACCTGGAGGCAACACGGGGGAGGGGGGGGGGGGGGGGCGGGGTTAGAGAGTGAGGGCAGAGAGAGAAGGGGCAGATACAGAGAGAAAGGGGAGGAGACAGAGAGTGAGGGGGAGAGAGAGGGGGTGCTGAGAGGGGGGTGAGGGGGAGGGGTGGGGAGCAGGGAGGGTGGAGGGAAGAGGGTAGGGGGTGTGGAGGGGAGGGGAGGGGGTTTAGGGGAGGGAGAGAGGGGAGCAGGGGAGGGAGGAGAGAGGGGGGGAGGGGGGAGGGGGGGAGGGGGGGGGAGGGGGGGGGGGAGGGAGAGGGGAGGAGAGGGGGGGGTGGGAGGGGGGGGAGGAGGGGGGGGAGAGGAGGGAGGGGGAGGGTAGAGGGGGTGAGGAGGGGAGGGGGGGGGAGAGGGGGGGAGAGAGGAGAGGGGGGAGAGAGAGAGGGGGAGGTGAGGGGGGAGAGAGAGAGAGAGAGGGGGAGAGGAGAGGCGAGACGAGAGGGGGGGATAAAGGGAGCGAGAGGGGAGTGGGGGAGTGGGGGGAGAGGAGAGGGGGGTAGAGGAGAGGGGGGGGAGAGGAGAGGGGGGGGTGGGGGGGAGGGAGGGGGGAGTGGGAGGGAGAGGGGGGAGAGAGGAGGGGAGAGAGAGAGAGAAGAGAGAGAGAGGGACAGGGGGGAGATAGAGAGAACGCGAGAGGGATAGGGAAAGAGAGAGAGAATGCCTTTTTATTCAACCGAAACCCCGCCCCCCCCCCCAAACAACCATTTGTAGGCAGTGCTTTTTTCCTCAAACTAACCATAACAATATTTTCATTTTCAAACCAAATTAAGGGTACTTACTCACAGCTGTGTAGATATCTGTTCAGTCATTCAGAGCTCAGACCTCCATGTTGTAGAGACTGATTGGGACACACCACTTCCTGGTTTTATAGTCCCTACCCCCTGCCGCCAGCGGGGGCAGCAGAGAGAATGGGGAATTTTGTTAATGCTTTAACAAAAAGCTCTCTCATTTTTCATCGACTGGAAAAATCCTCGGCACACATGCGGCGGAGGGGGGCTCTGAGCGAGGTGGCGGCGTTCTCTCGTAAATCACAGCACAGATCGCCAAAACCGATATGCAGGGAATGAAGAGATGTGGATCACGTGGAGGTAGAGCGGTTTAATTAAACTTAGCATCATGTTTCGGCACAGTCATTGTGGATCTAACGGCCTGTTACTATGCAATACTGTCTGTCCTATGTAAGATTTACATTGTATCGGTACGTTCATAAATTCAGAATTGACAGGAGCAGAATGAAGCCATTTGGCCCGTCATGTCTGCACTGCCATTCCATCATGACTGATCTGTCTTTCCCTCCTATCCCCATTCGTCTGCCAGTTGCCCATAGGCCCTGACCCCAGTACCCCACTTGTTCTGTGCCTAGGAAAATAAACTAAATTCAATTTGACTAAGAGCAATGTCCTAATTTGTGCCTTTATATATTTTTACAAAAGGCAAATGTTGAAGTATTGCCTTTTGTGTCTTGGCCTCTTCATCTACTAACCAGTCTTATTCCCATGGGAGATTGGCCCTATATCAGAGAGTCATGGAGTGTAGTAGCACGGAAACAGGCCCTTCAGCCCATACAGTCCTTGTCAATCATGATGCCATATCCACACTAGTAATATTTGCCTGCCTTTGGCCCATATAATTCTAAACCTTCCTTATCCCTATGTGTCCAAAAGCATTATACGTATGGTTGCAATACTTTTAGTTTAGTTTAGTTCAGTTTAAAGAAACAGCTCAAGAACAGGACCTTCGACCCACCCAGTGCGCGCCGACCAGCAATCCCCGCTCACTCACACTATCCTACACTTTGGGACACTTTTACATTCATACCAAGGTTACATTCATATCAACCTACAAACCTGGTACAAACTCTGTACATACACCACCCGTATTCAAGATGGAAACCGTGTCTCTGGCGTTGTGAGCGCTTTAAGGCACCATCTAAACCGCTCCGCAACCATGCTACTTGCCACAAATACCTCCACGGCATCTCATTCCATATGTCCACTAACCAGTGTGAAAATTTTGTTCTTCACATTCTTATTACAATTTCCCCCTACCTCCTGTGTCCTCGTGTTTAGACTCCCCTACCCTGGGGAAAACACTGTGACGGACTTCTCAGTTTATCAGCTTAGTTTATTGTTACGTGTGACAAGGTACAAAGAAAAACTTTCGTTGCGTTCTAAGAAATCAGCAGAAAGACAATACATGTTTACAATCACGCAATTTAAAGTGCATAGATACAGGAGAAGGCTTAGTGTGAGTTAATGTCCGATCACAGATACTCCGAGGGTCATCAATGAGGGAGATTCGTTTGCTCGTGTGTCAGACGACGTATCTTCTGTCGTCGTCCAACATCTTAATTGGTGGCCCGCCGCATCACAGCGTGCATTGTGTCGTCGTTTCCGGGGATCGCCGCGAGGAGGCTTCTGTCATGATTCCCAAATAGGGTGGTTCTGGACTACTCTCTTGTTGTGGTAGGAAGATTCAATTGCCTCACAATAGGCGTTTTCACACTTCTATCCCATTTGCACAATGGAAAGGGGAGAAGACGGAGTGAAAATTGTTCGACATCATTGATTACACTGCTGGCCTTGCCAAGGCAGCGTGAGGCATAAATAGACCTAATACAAGGGAGGTTGGTCTGTGTGACGGTCTGGGCTGCATCCACAATTCGCTGCAATTTCTTGCGGTCTTGGATTGCGCTGTTTTCAAACCAAATTGTGATTCATTCTGATAAAAAATGCTTTCTTTTGGGACATCTATAAATGTTGGAGAGGGTTGTATTGGCGATGCTTAACTTCCTAAGCCTGCTAAGGATGTATAAGTATAGGTGTGCTACCCACGTCACCTCACCTATGCCCATCAAGATTTTATAAACCACCCCAATCCGTGCACTCCAGAGATAACAGTTCCGGCCTATCCTGCCTATGTTTATAACCAAACACTCTAGTCCCAGGAACATGCTTATGAATCGTTTCTGCATCCTCTTCTGTTTAATGATATTCTTCTGATCCGGTGGAAACCAGAACGGACATAATACTGCAAACATCTACATCTTGTACAACTGCAGCGTGATGTCCCAGAACTTGTACTCGATGTCCTTTCTAATAATGGCAATAATACCATTTGCATTCTTCTCCACCCTGTGTCAACATTCTCAAGGAACGGTGGACTTGTACTCCATGCTTTGTCCCAGGGTAAACAAGCCCAGCCTCTTGAATCTCTCCCAATAACTAAAGTCCTCTAATATAAGCAAAATCCTGCTAAAACTCTGCTCCATCCTCTCCAGCACAATCACATCCTAATTCTCATGACCAGATCTGCACACAATGCTCAAAGTGTCGAATGAACAGTGTTTTGTGATGTTACAATATTCCAACTCCTTTACATCAAATAGACCTATTGTGGACTCTGTCGAGGCCTGCTGGTTCTCACAGTATTATGACTCCTCTTCCCATGAACAACACCTCACATTCCGCTTGGGCAGTTTACAACCTGACGGCATGAACGTTGATTTATCCAATTCTAGGTCACCTCTAATTCCCCATAACCACGTGCCCCTCTTTGACACCCACCCCCAGATATAAGGAAAAGCTTGTATCTTCCGGCAGCTGAGGAGATCGGAGAGCATAGGAGGTTCTTCGGGAAGAGACAAAGGGGAAGAAAAACGTCAAAGTATCAGAATCACGGAGTGATAGCATGGAAACAGGCCCTTCGGCCCGCCGAGTCCTTCTTGGCAATCAACCACAATTTACTCTGATCCTACACTCATCGTGGTTATGGGGAAAAGGCAGGAAAATGCAGTTAGGAGCGAGAAATGGATCAGCCATAATTGTATGGTAGACTAGACTTAGAGTCATAAGGAGTGATACAGTGTGGAAGCAGTCACTTCAGCCCAACTTGCCCACACCGGCTAACACGTCCCAGCTACATTAGTCCAACCCGCCCGCCAACTGTCCATATCCTTCCAAACCTATCACGTCTATGTACGTGTCAAACTGGCATCACTTAAATGTTGGGATAGTCCCTGGCTCAATTACCTGGCTGCCTGTTCCATACCCCCACCATCCTTTGTGTGAAAATGGTACTGCTCAGATTCCTATGAAATCTTTCCCCTTCACCTTAAACCTATGTCCTCGGGTCCACGATTCACCTACTCTGGGCAAGGGACTCTGTGCATCTACCCGGTCTATTCCTCTCGTGATTTGATACACCTCTATAAGATTATCCTCATCCTCCTGCGCTCACAGGAATAGAATCCCATCCTACTAAACCTATCCCTATAGCTCAGGTGCTCTATTCACGGCTACATCTCGTAATGATCCTCGTAAAGACTTGATAGGCCGAATGGCCTAATTCTGCTCCTATCACATAACCTCATGACCCCATTTCATTCGTCCACATTTTCATCTAGTCCACCCCAGATTCTACACATCACCCAATCACGGGACGATTTATAGCATAGGATTGAGGTGAGAGTTGTCCATGATTCCCTCCTCTTATTCCATGTCCGTGATAATGAAGCAAAAAACCCGTTTGCCTGCTACACTACCTCTTCTGCTTCTACTGCCTTCTTTAAGGGTGAAGTGTGAATTGTGAAGTGCCAGTAGTAGCATTATAAATACTTTGCAACACACCTGAATTACGTCTACCTGAGTTACAGGTCGGCAATTCGACAAGATGTCACAGCGTCAGCAGCTTCAGAAGATGAGGATCCACGTTATCCCACTGTCCTTTCAGAGTTGCTGCAGCCTGCACGAATTTCTGACGCCTTGTGTATCCAGGGTGTGGTGGTGTTTTCGTCACTGTGGAGACACACATATCAGAAGGAAAGGCTGGATGTGTGGGATATAGCAAGTATAAAAGCTTTGTGTGACGTGGGAGCCACAGAAGCAGCAAGTTGGTCAAGAGAGTGAGGGCAACAGCATGGCGTCCCAGATCTTGGTACTGAGCCGTGTTCACAGGGGGAAACCTTTCATCCTCCATTTACTCCTCTAGCTGATGTATTTTTGTTTTATTTCACAGAGACTGCTGGTGTGTTCGGTCCTCATTCTGACGGCAGAAAGTGATGAAGACGATGTCCTGGTGAGGACAGAGCCTCCTTCTCTCTGTCTCATTCCTGTTCTTTGTGTCTCTGCGCCTCTCGCATTATGCCTCCCATCTCTTCTCTCTGACATGTGGTCTCTTTGTGTCCATTACTTTCTATGTCTCAGCAATTCTGTGTGGATTTGAATCCATGTTGCTTGACACTTCCAGCCTCTCTATCAATTTCCCCCACATCTCTTTAAACGTTGCTGCTCTCATCTTCCCTAGTCCTTGATCTTTCTACCCCGGGAAAGTGGTTCTGGCTGTTTACTCTTTGTACGCCTCTCATAAATTTACAAATTTGTAAATTTACACAATTCTCATTATTGCCTCAGAGAAGCAGCCAACATAATCAAAGATGTTCTAGCCTGGTCTTTCCTCTTCTTCCCGCTGCTCTCGGTCAGAAGCTACAGTAGCTTGAAAGCGCACACGGCCAGAGCCAGGAACAGCTTCCTTCCCTCTGACCGTTCCTTCCGTCAGCTAGGGCATTGACCGATCACCTCTACCCCATTGCAAACATGGGACTTTGTGGTCAGCTACAACGATGCGAACTATATTCTACATTCTGTATCTTCCCCTTTGCTCTAAGTCTTGTATTTGAGTTTGACTTGATTGTGCTTATATGTACCATTAGCTGATCTGATTGAATGGCATTCAAAACAAAGTTATTCAGCAGACATAATTGCACGGGACAATAATTAAACAATCCCTCTCCCTCTCGTTTCACCTTTTTCTCTCTAATTCACCCGTTCTCAAACTCACCACTTCACCGTCTCCCCTCTCCCCATCTCTCACTCCGCTTCTTTCCTCCCTCTGCTCCTTCCCTCTCCACCTCTCCCTCTTTCTCCCAAGTCTCTCATCCTTCCACCAGGGGCACCCTGGCAGCCCTGTCGGAAGTCTGTTCGTTTTTTCATCCTTTTGTTATTGTTAGCGTTTGTTAAAAGTTTGTTTTAATGTTCTTCGGTATATTTTACGTGGGGGGTGGGGGGAATCGGGGAAAACGTTTTTAAAGTTCCTACTTTCCAGGAGATGTGATCAATTTTCGGATCACATTCTCCGGCTCTGCGGCGTACCACCGCTGGAGAAGGTTCGACCAGCCCCGATGCGAGTTTCGATCGCCCGGCGCGAGGGAGGTGACACCCCCCTGATGCAGGACACCCCCCTGAACGCCTTGACGTGGAGGGTCCACACGCCGCCAGCTGCGGGAGTTAAGATCATCCCGTGAATGGAGGGTTCAAGGCCCCCGACCGAGGAAGAACAAAAGGAAGGACTTAACTTTATTTCGCCTTCCATCACAGTGAGGAATGTGTAGGAGTCACTGTGGTGGATGTTCATGTTTAAATGTGTTTTTCAGTGATCTGGTGCTTTTAATGGTATGCCCTGGCCAGTGAACTTCCTCGTATGTTGCAAAATATACTTGGCGAATAAAATCTAACTCTGATTCTGATTCTAATTCCTCCTCTCCTCCTCTCCCTCTCTCCTCGCTGTCGATCATTGGATGGATGAGATTTTGACATACCACACTGTTGCATCCTTAACCCCACTACACAAACACAGACCATTGAAGCTGACAAAACAACCTGGCAGGATGAAAATTTGCAATATATAAACTGTGTTAAAATATTATTGTTTCAGGATGCGCTCAAGGAACGTCCTGAATGGAAATATGTTATGGAGTTCAAGGAGGAGATAGAACGCAAACTACACTCCCTGTCCCGAATGAAACACAGTGAGTTGAAATTTGGAATAAAGCCACACTATAATAAAACCTGTAAAGGTCAGTCCTGGTTAGTACGGGCAAACAGGTTTGTGATGTCACATGAAAACAGAGTAAAGGTTGAATAAAACAAATTACAATCATCCTAACAAGTGTCAGTTAATGTATATCGGGACGCCAAATCAGGGAATAACAAACAAGTACATGGCTGGGCATGTAGAAATGTGAGTGAAAAGATGGACCTTGGACTCTGAAAGTGGCAATGTCAGTAGCCAGGGTTGTGAAGAAGGCATGAGGAACGCTGGCCTTTATTGGTCTTGGTATAGAATGTAAACGTTGGGAGGTTATGTTGCAACTACGATACGCTGATAGTTGATGTTGTTGAGAGCCACTGAACGGGTGTAGCGGCCACACTGCGGGAAGAATGTGGTCACACTGGATGAGGTGCAGAGCAGATCCATAACCCTGGTTCCTGTATTGGAGGACCTTTGTTATCAGGAGAGATTTGATTAGCTAGCCTTGTTTTATCTGCAGTGGAGAAGTTGAAGACTGACCTGGATGTGATAGATATTTGTGGGGTGAAAATGAGAAGTAATGCGACTTGGGTGGGGGAGGGATAGCGAGTGAGAGAGAGAGAATGCACCGTGCATCTAGTGAGCAAAATTAGACCACATGGCCTTGGGGGTAGGGTATTGCCATGGATAGAAAATTGGTTGGCAGAGAGGAAACAAAGTGTAGGGATGAACGGTTCCCTTTCAGAATGGCAGGCTCGTGGAGTACCGCACGGGTCAGTGCTGCGATCGCAGCTATTTACAATATACATTGAAGATTTAGCTGAAGGGATTAAAAGTAACATTTGCAAATTTGCTGATGTCACAAAGCTGGGTGGCAGTGTGCACTTTGAGGAGGATGCTGTGATGATGTTGGATGACTTGGACAGGTTGGGTGAGTGAGCAGATGCATGGCAGATGCAATTTGATGTGGATAATGAAGTTATCCACTTAGTGACAAAAACAGGAAGGCAGATTCTTATCCGAACGGTGTCAAGTTGGGAAATGGGGAGATGAGTGTGGGAGAGACGATGTCCTACTGCAGGTGTATAGGGCCCTAGTGAAACCACACCTGGAGTATTGTTTGAAGTTTTGGTCTCCAAATATGTGGAATGACATTCTTGCTATTGAGGGAGTGTAGCGTAGGTTAACCATATAACCATATAACCATATAACAATTACAGCACGGAAACAGGCCATCTCGGCCCTACAAGTCTGTGCCGACCAATTATTTCCCCTAGTACCATCTACCTGCACTCAGACCATAAACCTCCATTCCTTTCCATATAACCATATAACAATTACAGCACGGAAACAGGTCATCTCGACCCTTCTAGTCCGTGCCGAACACGTATTCTCCCCTAGTCCCATATGCCTGCGCTCAGACCATAACCCTCCATCCATATACCTATCCAATTTATTTTTAAATGATAAAATCGAACCTGCCTCCACCACTTCCACTGGAAGCTCATTCCACACAGCTACCACTCTCTGGGTAAAGAAGTTCCCCCTCATGTTACCCCTAAACTTCTGTCCCTTAATTCTGAAGTCATGTCCTCTTGTTTGAATCTTCCCTACTCTCAATGGAAAAAACTTGTCCACGTCAACATTGTCTATCCCTCTCATCATTTTAAAGACCTCTATCAAGTCCCCCCTTAACCTTCTGCGCTCTCGAGAATAAAGACCTAACTTATTCAACTTTTCTCTGTAACTTAATTCCTGAAAACCAGGTTCACCAGTCCCGGGATGGTGGGGCTGTCATATGTTGATAGAATGGAGTGGCTGGGCTTGCATACTCAGGAATTTAGAAGGTTGAGAGTATATCTTATTGAAACATATAAAATTATTAAGGGTTTGGACAGGCTAGAGGCATGATCCAAATTTGAGGAAGTACGTTCTTCCTATTGAGGTAGTGCATCGTAGGTTTAAGAGGTTGCGGGATGCGGAACGGTCATATGTTGAAAGAATGGAGCGACTGGGTTTGGATACACTGGAATTTAGAAAGGTAAGAGGGGATCTTAATTGAACATATATAATTATTAAGGGCTAGAGGCAGGAAACATGTTCCCGATGTTTGGTGAGTCCAGAACCAGGGGGCACAGTTTTAGAATTAGGAGAGGCCATTTAGAACGGAGATGAGGCAAACCTTTTCTGAATGTAGAATTCTCTGCCTCAGAAGGCAGTGGAGGCCAATTCACTGGATTTTTTTCAAGCGAGCGTTAGATAGAGCGCATAAAGATAACGGACCATGGATATGGGGAGAAGGACGTACTGATTGGGAATGATCAACCATGATCACAGCGAATGGCGGTGCTGGCTCGAGAAAACCGAAAGGCGTACTCCCGCATCTATTTCCTATTGGCTATTGTCTATTAACTATTTCACAATACAAACAGCTTGCAATGGCCTGTTTCCTTAATCATGGTTACATTTTTGAGTATCTTTCACTTATTATTCTTCATCTCCCCAAACCACCGTCTATATCTCTCGTTTCTCTTATTCATAACCAATCTGACGAAGGGTCTCGACCCTTTCCTTCTCTCCAGAAATACTGCCTGCCTCGTTGAGTTATTCCAGCCTTTTGAGTCTATCTTTGTGAGTACCAGGGCCACCTGAATGTGAAATGAATCAATATTCACAATACCGGGCTGTGAGCAGCCCAAGCGAAATATGAGATGCTGTTCCTCCAATTTGCGTTTAGCCTTCCCCTAAGTATGAAGGAGAATGAGGAGCGAATTGTCTGTGTGGGAATGGGAAGGATAATTAAAGTGCCCACCAATAGGAGATCAGGTAGGTTCTGGCGGGCTGAGCAATCGTGTTCCGTGAAGCGATCACGCATTCTGCGTTTTGGTCTCGCCAGTGTATAAGAGTCCACATCTTGAACAAAGGGTACAGCAGCTGAGGTTGAAGGAGGTGCAAGTAAGCCTCTGCCGAACCTGTCAGGGTCATTGAACAGCGTCGAGGGAGGAGGAATAGCGACAGGTGTTGCATCTTCTAAGGTTGCAGGGCAAGGTATCTGGGGAGGGAGTGGTATGGGTGTGAAGGGATGAGTTAACCAGGGAGTTGGAGAGGAAACGGTCTCCATGGATGGTGGAAAGTGGTGGAGATTGGAAACTGTGACTTGTGGTCACTATTGGAGGTGGCGGAGAATTCAGAGGATTGTATTTTTTGCGACGTCGGAGGGGTGGATGGTAAGGACTACGGAGACTGTCTCTTTTGCGACTGGTAGACGGGGGGGTAGGGGGAGTTGCGGGGTGCCGGGGACATTGAACACCATTAGTCATGCAACTGAACAAAGAAGTAGAGACTAGATGATGGCGAGGCTGCATTTGGAATATTGTGATCAGTTTTGTTCACTCGGCTGCAGGAAGGATGTCATGCGGATAAAATGAGTGAAGAGACTTATTAGTTTCACGTTGCGAGTTGACACAAGAGGTACAACGAGTTAAACCTCGTGGCAATAACGTACGATTAACGTACGGAACTCGTGGACGCAACTTAGAGACTCGTGGCTAACGGCAGGTACTCGTGAAACTTGTCAACTCTTGCAAAAAATCAAACATTGAAACATAGAAAATAGGTGCAGGAGTAGGCAATTCGGCCCTTCGAGCCTGCACCGCAATTCAATATGACCATGGCTGATCATCCAACTCAGTATCCTGTACCCCCTGATCCCTTTAGCCACAAGGGCCACATCTAACTCACTCTTAAATATAGCCAATGAACTGGCCTCAACTACCTTCTGCGGCAGAGAATTCCAGAGATTCACCACTCTGTGTGAAAAATGTTTTCCTCATCTCGGTCCTAAAAGATTTCCCCCTTTATCCTTAAACCGTGACCCCTTGTCCTGGACTTCCCCAACATCGGGAACAATCTTCCTGCATCTAGCCTGGCCAACCCTTTAAGAATTTTGTAAGTTTCTATAAGATACCCCCTCAATCTTCTAAATTCTAGCGAGTACAAACCGAGTCTATCCAGTCCTTGTACATATGAAAGTCCTGACATCCCAGGAATCAGTCTGGTGAACCTTCTCTGTACTCTCTCTATGGCAAGAATGTATTTCCTCAGATTAGGAGACGAAAACTGTACGCAATACTCCAGGTGTGGTCTCACCAAGACACTGTACAACTGCAGTAGAACCTCCCTGCTCCTATACTAAACTCATTTTGCTATGAATGCTAACATACGATTCGCCTTCTTCATTGCCTGCTGCACCTGCATGCCTACTTTTAATGACTGGTGTACCATGCCACCCAGGTCTTGTTGCATCTCCCCCTTTCCTAATCGGCCACCATTCAGATAATAATCTACTTTCCTGTTTTTGCCACCAAAGTGGATAACCTCACATTTATCCACATTATACTGCATCTGCCATGCATTTGCCTACTCACCCAGCCTATCCAAGTCACCTTGCAGCCACCTAGCATCCTCCTCACAGCTAACACTGTCCCCCAGCTTCGTGTCATCCGCAAACTTGGAGATGTTGCATTCAATACCCTCGTCCAAATCATTAATATATATTGTAAATAGCTGGGGTCCCAGAACTGAGCCTTGCGGTACCCCACTAGTCACTGCCTGCCATTGTGAAAGGGACCAGTTTACTCCTACTCTTTGCTTCCTGTCTGCCAACTATCTATCCACATCAATACTGAACCCCCAATACCGTGTGCTTTAAGTTTGTCTACTAATCTTTTATGTGTGAATTTGTCGAAAGCCTTCTGAAAGTCCAGATATAACACATCCACTGGTTCTCCCTTATCCACTCTACTAGTTACATCCACGAAAAATTCTATAAGATTCGTCAGACATGATTTACCCTTCATAAATCCATGCTGACTTTGTCCAATGATTTCACCACTTTCCAAATGTGCTGCTATCCCATCTTTAATAACTGATTCTAGCAGTTTCCCCACTACCGACGTTAGACTAACTGGTCTGTAATTCCCCGTTTTCTTTCTCCCTCCCTTTTTAAAAAGTGGTGTTATATTTGCTACCCTCCAATCCTCAGGAACTACACCAGAATCTAAAGAGTTTTGAAAAATTATCACTAATGCATCCACTATTTCTGGAGCTACTTCCTTAAGTACTCTGGGATGCAGCCTATCTGGCCCTGGGGATTTATCGGCCTTCAAATCCATTCAATTTACCTAACACCACTTCCCGGCTAACCTGGATTTCACTCAGTTCCTCCATATCATTTGACCCCCGGTCCCCTGCTATTTCCGGCAGATTTTTTCTGTCTCACTTAGTGAAAACAGAACCAAAGTAGTTATTCAATTGGTCTGCCATGTTCTTGTTCCCCATGATCAATTCACCCGTTTCTGACTGCAAGGGACCTACATTTGTTTTAACTAATCTTTTTCTCTTCACATATCTATAAAAGCTTTTGCAGTCAGTTTTTATGTTCTCTGCCAGTTTTCTTTCATAATCTATTTTCCCTTTCCTAATTAAGCCCTTTGTCCTCCTCTGCTGGTCTCTGAATTTCTCCCAGTCAGGACCAACGGGACACCGACCCCCAGGAAATTAGAAATGCGTGCAACAAAGGTAAAACAGTTGTAATGGGTGACTTCAATCTACATATAGATTGGGTGAATCAAATTGGCAGGGGTGCTGAGGAAGAGGATTTCTTGGAATGTACGCGGGATAGTTTTCTAAACCGACATGTAGCGGAACCAACTATTCTAGACTGGGTATTGAATAATGAGAAGGGTTAGTTAGCATTCTTGTTGTGCATGGCCCCTTGGGCAAGAGTGACCATAATATGATTGAGTTCTTCATTAGGATGGAGAGTGACATAATTAATTCAGAAACAAGGGTTCTGAACTTAAAGAAAGGTAACATTGAGGGTATGAGACGTGAATTGGCCAAGATAGACTGGCAATTGATTCTTAAAGGGTTGACGGTGGATATGCAATGGAAGGCATTTAAATACTGCGTGGATGAACTACAACAATTGTTCATCCCAGTTTGGCAAAAGAATAAATCAGGGAATGTAGTGCATCCGTGGATAACAAGGGAAATCAGGGATAGTATCAAAACAAAAGACGAAGCATACAAATTAGCCAGAAAACGCAGCCTACCAGAGGACTGGGAGAAATTCAGAGTCCAGCAGAGGAGGACAAAGGGCTTAATTAGGAAAGGGAAAATAGATTATGAAAGAAAATGATCCGTGAATATAAAAACTGACTGCAAAAGCTTTTATAGATATGTGAAGAGAAAAAGATTAGTTAAAAACAAATGTAGGTCCATTGCAGTCAGAAACAGGTGAATTGATCGTGGGGAACAAGGACATGGCAGACCAATTGAATAACTACTTTGGTTCTATCTACACCAAGGAAGACATAAATAATCTGCTGGAAATAGCAGGGGACCGGCGGCCAAATGAGATGGAGGAACTGAGTGAAATCCAGGTTAGCCAGGAAGTGGTGTTAGGTAAATTGAATGGATTAAAGGCCGGTACATCCCCAGGGCCAGATAGGCTCCATCCCATGGCACTTAAGGAAGTAGCCCCAGAAATAGTGGATGCATTAGTGATAGTTTTCAAAACTCTTTAGATTCTGGAGTAGTTCCTGAGGATTGGAGGGTAGCTAATGTAACCCCACTTTAAAAAGGGAGGGAGAGAGAAACAGGGAATTACAGAACAGTTAGTCTAACATCGGTAGTGGGGAAACTGCAAGAGTCAGTTATATACAATACAATATACAATACAATACCTTTTATTTATCATTTGAACCTCACCTGTAGCTATACACGAAAAGAACAAAGACACACACCAACAGAATTTTACACAAACATCCATCACAGTGAGTCTCCTCCTCGCTGTGATGGAAGGCAACGTCTTGTCTCTCCCCTGCTCTCCATTCCTCTCCCGAAGTCGAGGTCAAAGCCCCCGGCGGGAGCTCGCAGGTCCGCGGCCACTAAAAGCCACGACAGGCGATGTAAGGCCCTGTCCCGGGTCTTGGTGTTGGAGCCCGCGGCGGGCGCTAGCGAGCCCGCGGCAAATTAAAGCCGTGCGGGGCGATGCGCCGCTCCAGGTCACTCTCAACCCCGCAATTCGGGCGGGAGAAGTCGCCGTTGCCGGTACCCCGAAAGCCGTCTCCCACCGGGGACCCGCTAGCTCCCGGTGTCACCATCCACCAGAGTCGGGTCGCAGCACCGCGCGACCGCAGCTTTCCACGCACCGAAGCTGGTCAGCTCCACGGAGGTAGGTCCGCAGCTCCGCAGCTCTACGGCTCCACAGCTCCATAGCACCACAGCTCTACAGCTCTACAGGCTCCGTGACTTGAGCCTCCACAGCGTTAGGCCCCAACGGCAACGGAGACCTGACAGGGAAAAGATCGGGTCTCCATGCAGGGAGTAGATTTAAACGTTTCCCCCACCCCTCACATATACACATTTGAAAACGCGCTACAAACTAAACCCTCAACAGGACAAAAAAAATAAAATACACAGAGAGATGAGATAGCAGCACATTTAGAAAGTGGTGAAATCATTGGACAAATTCAGCATGGATTTATGAAAGGTAAATCATGTCTGACGAATCTTATCGAATTTTTCGAGGATGTATAATGTGGATAAATGTGAGGTTATCCATTTTGGTGGCAAAAACGGGAAAGCAGACTATTATCTAAATTGTGGCCGATTGGGAAAGGGGAGATGCAGCGAGACCTGGGTGTCATGGTACACCAGTCATTATAGGTAGGCATGCAGGTGCAGCAGGCAGTAAAGAAAGCGAATGGTATGTTGGCTTTCATAGCAAAAGGATTTGAGTATAGGAGCAGGGAGGTTCTACTGCAGTTGTACAGGGTCTCGGTGAGACCACACCTGGAGTACTGCGTACAGTTTTGGTCTCCAAATCTGAGGAAGGACATTATTGCCATAGAGGGAGTGCAGAGAAGGGCCGAATGGCCTACTCCTGCACCTAATTTCTATGTTTCTATGTTTCTAAGTAACTAGGAGAGTGGATAAGGGAGAACCAGTGGATGTGTTATATCTGGGCTTTCAGAAGGCTTTCGGCAAGGTCCCACATAAAAGATTAGTATACAAACTTAAAGCAAACGGTATTGGGGGTTCAGTATTGATGTGGATAGGGAACTGGATGGCAGACAGGAAGCAAAGAGTAGAAGTAAACGGGTCCTTTTCAGAATGGCAAGCAGTGACTAGTGGGGTACCGCAAGACTCAGTTCTGGGACCCCAGCTATTTACAATATATATTAATGATTTGGACGAGGGAATTGAATGCAACATCTCCATGTTTGCGGAGGACACGAAGCTGAGGGGCAGTATTAGCTGTGAGGAGGATGCCAGGAGGCTGCAAGGTGACTTGGATAGGCTGGGTGAGTGGGCATATTGATGGCAGATGCAGTATAATGTTGATAAATGTGAGGTTCTCCACTTTGGAGGCAAAAACAGTTATCTGAATGGTGGCCGATTAGGAAAAGGGGAGATGCAACGAGACCTGGGTGTCATGGTACACCAGTCATTACAAGTAGGGACGTACAGAAAAAAGCTGGAGAAACTCAGCGGGCGCAGCAGCATCTATGGAGTGAAGGAATTAGGCACCGTTTCGGGCCGAAACCCTTCTTCAGACTGATCGTGGGTGGGGGGGCGGGGACAAGAAAGGAAAAAGGAGGAGGAGCCCGAAGGCTGGGGGATGGGAGGAGACAGCAGGGGGGACGGAGGAAGGGAGGGAGACAGCGAGGACTAACAACATTGGGAGAATTCGATGTTCATGCCCCCAGGATGCAGACTTCCCAAGCGGAATATGAGTTGCTGTTCCTCCAATTTCCGGTGTTGCTCGCTGTGGCCACGGAGGAGACCCAGGACAGAGAGGTCGGAGACGGAGTGGGGAGGGGGAGTTGAAGTGCTGAGCCACCGGGAGGTCAGCTTGGTTATTGCGGACCGAGCGGAGGTGTTCGGCGAAACGATCGCCCAACCTCCGCTTGGTCCCACCGATATAGATCTGCTGAAATCTCGAGCAGCGGATGCAATAGATGAGGTTGGAGGAGATGCAGGTAAACCTCTGTCGCACCTGGAGGGATTAAAAGTAGGGATGCAGGTGCAGCAGGCAGTGAAGAAAGCGAACGGTATGTTAGCATTCATAGCAAAACGATTTCAGTACAGGACCATGGAGGTTCTACTGCAATTGTACATGATCTTGGTGAGACCACACCTGGAGTATTGCGTACAGTTTTGGTCTCCAAATCTGAGGAAAGACATTCTTGCCATAGAGAGAGTACAGAGAAGGTTCATCAGACTGATTCCTGGGATGTCAGGACTTGCAAATGAAGAAAGACTGGATAGTAGTCGCTAGAATTTAGAAGATTGAGGGGGGATCATAGATACATATAAATTAGGTGCAGGAGTAGGCCATTCGGCCCTTCGAGCCTGCACCGCCATTCAATATGATCATGACAATACTAATTGGGGACTCTATTGTTAGGGGGTCGATAGGCGATTCTGTGGACGCAGTCGGGAAACCAGGAGGGTGGTCTGCTCCCTGGTGCCAAGGTCTCGGACGTGCCTCAACGCGTCCAAGATATCCAGAAATTAGAGGGAGAGGAGACTGAGGTCGTGGTACATACAGGTACCAATGACATAGGTAAAAAAGGGAAGAGGTCCTGAAGGGAGGATTTAGGGAGTTGGGAGGAGAGTTAAGGAAAAGGACCAAAAAGGTAACAATCTCAGTAGTAGCCAACATACCATTCGCTTTCTTTACTGCCTGCTGCACCTGCATGCCTACCTTCAATGACTGGTGTACCATGACACCCAGGTCTCGCTGCATCTCCCCCTTTCCCAATCGGCCACCATTTAGATAATAGTCTGCTTTCCCGTTTTTGCCACCAAAATGGATAACCTCACATTTATCCACATTATACTGCATCTGCCAAACATTTGCCCACTCACCCAGCCTATCCAAGTCAGCCTATCCAAGTCACCAAGTCACAGTGAGAGTAGGAATTGAGCGAGGTGGAGGATAAATGCCAAACAGAAAGACTGATGCAGAGGGAAAGGATTCACGTTTCTGGATCATTGGGACTTCTTTTGGGAAATGTGGGACCTGTACAGAAAGGATGGGTTGCACTTGACCCCGAGGGGGACCAATATCCTGGCGGGGAAATTAGCAAATGCTACTGGGGAGACTTTAAACTAGAATGGTTGGGGCGAGGGACTCAAATAAAGAAAGCTAGTAGACAGAATGGGAGGCAGGAAGCAGAAAAGGGATGCACTCGGACACAAGAGGAGAAAGAAGAAAAGGGAAATAAACAGAGAATAAGAGGCGGGGGGTTTCTTAAATGTGCCTATTTTAATGCTAGAAGCATTGTAAGAAATGTGGATGAGTTTAGAGTCTGGATAGACACCTGGAAGTATAATGTTGTGGCGATCAGTGAAACATGATTGCAGGAGGGCTGTCATTGGAAACTAAATATTCCTGGATTTCGTAGCTTCAGGTGTGATAGAATTGGAGGGGCAAGAGGTGGAGGTGTTGCATTGCTAGTCAGGGAAGATATTACAGCAGTGCTTTAGCAGGATCGATTGGAGGGCTCATCTAGGGAGGCTATATGGGTGGAACTGAGAAGTGGGAAAGCTGTAGCAACACTTATAGGGGTGTATTATAGCCCACTAAATGGGAATCGAGAATTGGAAGAGCAAATATGTAAGGAGATAGCAGATATTAGTAGTAAGCACAAGGTAGTGATTGTGGGAGATTTCAACATTCCACACATAAACTGGGAATCACATTCTGTAAATGGGCTGGATGGTTTGGAGTTTGTAAAATGTGTGCAGGATAGTTTTTTGCAGCAATACATAGAGGTACCTACTAGAGGAGGGGCAGTGCTGGACATCCTATTAGGAAATGAGACGGGAAGTTGGCGGAAGTATGCGTTGGGGAGCACTTCCGGTCCAGTGATCACAATACCATTAGTTTAAATATAATTATGGAGAGGGTCAGAACTGGACCTAGGGTTGAGATTTTTGATTGGAGAAAGGCTAACTTTGAGGAGATGCGAAATGATTTAAAAGGAGTGAACTGGGACATTTTGTTTTATGGGAAGGATGTAGAAGAGAAATGGAGGACATTTAAAGGGTACATTTTAAGAGCACAGAATCTTTATGTTCCTGTTCGGTTGAAAGGAAACAGTAAACATTGGAAAGAGCACTGGTTTTCAAGGGTAATTGAACATCTTGTTCGGAAAAAGAGGCAGATCTACAATAAGTATAGGCAGCATGAAGTCAATTAGGTGCTTGAGGAGTATAAGGAAAGTAAAAAGAATCTTAAGAAATAAATTAGAAAAGCTAAAAGAAGATATGAGGTTGCTTTGGCGGGTATGGTGAAAGTAAATCCATAGGGTTTCTACAGCTATATTAGTAGCAAAAGGATAACGAGGGATAAAATTCGTCCATTGGAGAGACAGAGTGGACAGCTATCTGCAGAGCCAAAAGAGATGGGGGAGATATTGAACAATTTCTTTTCGTCGGTATTCACCAAATAGAATGATATTGAATTATGTGAGGTAAGGGAAACTAGTAGAGTAGCTATGGATACTATGAGTTTCAAAGTAAAATAAGTACTGACACTTTTGAAAAATATAAAAGTGGGTAAGTCTCCAGGTCCTGACAGGATATTCCCCAGGACATTGAGGGAAGTTAGTGTAGAAATAGCCGGGGCTATGACAGAAATATTTCAAATGTCATTAGAAACGGGAATAGTCCCCGATGATTGGCGTACTGCGCATGTTGTTCTTTTGTTTAAAAAGGGTTCTAAGAGTAAACCTAGCAATTATGGACATGTTAGTTTGACTTCAGTGGTGGGCAAATTAATGGAAAGGATACTTAGAGATAATATATATATAAGCATCTGGATAGACAGGGTCTGATTAAGAACAGTCAACATGGATTTGTGCCTGGAAGGTCATTTTTGACTAATCTTCTTGAATTATTTGAAGAGGTTACTAGGGAAATTGACGAGGGTAAAGCAGTGGATGTTGTCTATATGGACTTTAGTAAGGCCTTTGACAAGGTTCCCCATAGAAGGTTGGTTAAGAAGGTTCTTTTAAGAAGTTGGGCACAAATGCAGGAGTAGCAAGATGGATTCAACAGTGGCTGAATGTGAGACGCCAGAGGGTAATGGTGAATGGCTGTGTTTCGGGTTGGAGGCAGGTGACTAGTGGGGTGCCTCAGGGAAGAGCAGGCTGGAACAGGAGGCAGCGAAGAAAGCGAATGGCACGTTGGTCTTCATGACAAGAGTAGTAGAGTATTTGACAAAGAGTTGCCTCCTGCAGTTGTACAGCGCCCCAGTGAGGCAACACTTGGAATATTGCGTGCACAGATAATCGTGAGTGTGTAGAATTCTGTGCCTCAGGGGCCGGTGGAGCTGGTTTTCTGGATGCTTTCAAGAGAGAGTTAGATAGAGTTCTTATGCATAGCGGAGTTAAGGGATATGGAGAGAAGGCAGGAACGGGGTTCTGATTGTGGATGATCAGCCATGATCACATTGAATCACGTTACTGGATCGAAGGGCCGAATGGCCTACTCCTGCACCCATTGTCTATTGTCTATTGTCCAAATGGAACTAGCATTGATGGTGAATTTTGTTTGGCATGCACAAGTTTAGTCGATTCTAGAACTGCAAAGCTTCTCTATAATCTCAGTGATATTTTATCAGCAGGTTGCTTTATCTTTCAGGCAGTGGATTTGTGTTTCAAGTCGAGCACTCAGGGGTCCCGGAGATTGTGCAAGCGCCGAACACTGTAAAGTACGACAATATTCTGGTGAATAAGCGGCTCGGCTACAAAAATGAGACAGGAAAGTTCACTTGCCGAAATAATGGCCTGTATTTCTTTGGCTACTCCTCACTTCCAACTCGAGGCACAAAAACCGATGTGACGCTGATGAGAAATGGCATTCCAACAAGTCGGATCCATAGTAATATGGTATCGACAAATGTCCAGAACGCCATGAAGAGCATCATCCTCTATCTCCACAAAGGGGATCGGGTGTGGGTGGAACTGACCAAAGGCAGCGTCTGGTGTAAAGGTGGTTCCATCACCTTCCAAGGCTTCCAACTACCAAACTAGGAGGGCCAAGCAATGCCTTGCCTCTGCAAGCCCATCCCACTCTCTCTGCAACTGAAAACACTCAAGCACAGCTGTGATCTTATTGAATAAACATGGTGTAAAATCTTCAAAAGTGTTGGTTAGTTGAGTTTTGAGATACAGCGTGAAAAACAGACCCATCTGCCTAGCGATTCCGCGTCGACCAGCGATACCCACTTATCTACTGCTGAGCCACTGTGCCGAATTTACTGAATGGATACTACATGTATAGCAATGGATATAGACAGCTATAGAAACATAGACACATAGAAAATAGGTGCAGGAGGAGGCCATTCGGCCCTTCGAGCTAGCACCGCCATTCATTGTGATCATGGCTGATCGTCCCCTATCTCTGGAACTCTCTGCCACAGAGGGTAGTTGAGGCCAGTTCATTGGCTATATTTAAGAGGGAGTTAGATGTGGCCCTTCTGGCTAAGGGGATCAGGGGGTATGGAGAGAAGGCAGGTACGAGATACTGAGTTGAATGATCAGCCATGATCATATTGAATGGCGGTGCAGGCTCGAAGGGCCGAATGACCTACTCCTGCACCTAATTTCTATGTTTCTATGTTTCTAATAACCCGCGGCTGCCTTCTCCACATATCCCTTGACTGCACTAGCCCCTGGAGATCTATATAACTCTCTATTAAAGCCATTCAGTGATTTGGCCTCCACTGCCCTCTATATCAGGGAATTCCATAAATTCACAACTCTCTGGGTGAAAACGTTTTTCTCACCTGAGTCTTAAATGATCTCCCCTTTATTCATAGACTGTGACACCTTGTTCTGGACTCGTCCGAAATTGGGAACATTTTTCCTGCACCTAGCTTGTCCAGTCCTTTTATAATTTTATGTTTCTGTAAGAACGCCGCTCATACTTCCAAACTCCAGTGAATACAAGCCAAATGAACCTACAACCTATGGGCCAAATGAAACCAGCTCTGTATGTCAACTTGATCAGCAGGGACAATGTGTATTGAAGGGCATGCAGGGAGAGGGGGAGACAACAAATAATGTCTCGCAAAAGACAATAGTTTGAAGGGAAGGATACCCTTTGTAAAACTAAAATTAGCACAAAATTAGAAATTATTTCAAGACGAGTTGAATTGAATTTATTGTCATCACAGGAACAGTAAGACACATGTACAATAAAAATATTGCCTCTTGTGGCATCGGAGGATTGTAGTTGTTTTCGTTTTCAGTTTTCGATATACTGCACCGAAACAGGCCGTTCCGCCAATCGTGTCCACGCCGACCAGCGATCCCCGCACATTAATAATATCCTACACACACTAGGGACATTTTGTACATTTATCAAGCCAATGAACCTACAACCTGTGCGTGTGGAGTGTCGGAGGAAACTGAAGATCTCGAAGAATCCTAATATGAGGAAGGAAATTGAGGGAGTGCAGCATTGGTTCCCTAAATTAATACCCGGGATGGCGGGATGAAATATGCTGAATTAATTACCGGTGGGGGCGCTGCACTGGCAGCAGCCCTGTCAGCAGCGTGTTAGTCTTTTCAACTTTTTTTATTTTTTTAGTATGTCTTAAAGTCTGTTTTTAGTGTTTCTTAGTGTGTTTTGTGTGGGGGGTGGTGTGGGGGGGGGTAAGGGGGAAACTGTTTCGGCCGCCTCCTCCATGGAGAGGCGACTTTTTTCCAGGTCGCCTCCCCCGTGGCCTAACAGCGAGGATCGGCGCGGCCTTTCCCGGAGACGCGCCCGGGGCTCGGGGCTCCGGCGGCGGGTGCAGCGTGGACTGTCAGCACGGAGCTGGGGCTCGCTGGAGGGGAGCGCTCCGTTCCGTTGGCCCGCAGCAGACGGCAGCCTGAAGCCGCGGTCTGCACAGCTCCAGCTGGCGCGGCGTCTACAGCCCGGGATCCCTCGTGGGGGACCCGGGGGGAAGAAGAAGCTTCCACCGCCGGCCCGCGGCCAACTTCTACCGCGGGTCCGGTATGGACTTACATCACCCCTGGAGGGGAGCTTCGACCGCCGGCCCTGCAGACTGCGGTGCTTACGGCTGCGACATGGAGGGAACTTTAAATCTTCGGCCGCCGGCCTGCGGCCTACACCAACTAAAAGCCGCGGTCTCCGGTGGGGAGGAGCCGACTCTGGACTTACCTGGACTTGTACCTTGTCCTTTTACCATCTGGACGCCCGCAGCAACGGCTGCGGAGGGTTGAGGTCCCGACCACGGGGGGAAATGGAGGAGGACTGGCCAAATTGTGTGCCTTCCACCACAGTGATGAATGCTGTGGTGGATGTTTATGTTAAAAATGTATTGTGTTTTTGTGTGTGCCCTTTATCATTGTATCGCTGCTGACGTATCATTTCACTTGCACTTTTTGTGCAATGTGACAAATAAACCGTTGTATTGTATTGTAATGTATTGTATTGTAAAGGAACGACTGGGCTTGTATTCACTGGAACTTAAAAAGGATGACATTTTATGGAAACATAAAACATTATTAAGGGATTTGATAAATTAGATGCACGAAACATGTTTTCGATGTTGTGGATTGCCAGAACCAGGGACCAACGTTTCAGAATAAATATTAGAACATTTACAACTGAGTTGAGGAAAAGCTTTTCTCACAGAGAGTTGTGAATTAGTAGAATTCTCTGCCTCAGAAATGCCGAGGAGGCCGATTTACTGGATGCGTTCAAATCAGAGTAAAATAGAGCTCTTATGGCTAGCGGAATCGAGGGATATGGGGAGAAGACAAGAACGAGATACTGATTGTGGATGATCAGCCATAGAAACATAGAAACACAGAAAATAGGTGCAGGAGTAGGCCATTCGGCCCTTCGAGCCTGCACCGCCAATCAATATGATAATGTCTATTGGTATCCCGTACCTGCCTTCTCTCCATACCCCCTGATCCCTTTAGCCACACGGGCCACATCTAACTCCCTCGTAAATATAGCCAATGAACTGGCATCAACTACCTCCTGTGGCAGAGTTCCAGAGATTCACCACTCTCTGTGTGAAAATGTTTTTCTCATCTCGGTCCTAAAGGACTTCCCCCCAATCGTTAAGCTGTGACCCCTTCTCTTGGATGTCCCCAACATCGGGACCAATCTTCCTGCATCTAGCCTGTCCAACCCCTTAAGAATTTTGTACGTTTCTATGAGATCCCTCCTCAATCTCCTACATTCTAGCGAGTACTAGCGAGTACATGTCTATCCAGTCGTTCTTCATATGAAAGTCCTGGCATCCCAGGAATCAGTCTGGTCAACCTTCTCTGCACTCCCTCTATGGCAATAATGTCATTCCTCAGGTTTAGAGAGCAAAACTGTACGTAATACTCCAGGTGTGGTCTCACCAAGACCCTGTACAACTGCAGTGGAACCGCCCCGCTCCTATACTCAAATCCTTTTCCTATGAATGCTAACATACCATTCGCTTTCTTCACTTCCTGGTGCACCAGCATGCCTACTTTCAATGACTGGTGTACCATGACATCCAGGTCTCGTTGCATTTCCCCTTTTCCTAATCGGCCAACATTTAGATAACAGTCTGCTTTCCTGTTTTGGCCACCAAAGTGGAGAACCTCACATTATCCACATTATACTGCATGTGCCATGCATTTGCCCACTCACCCAACCTGTCCAAGTCACCTTGCAGCCTCCTAGCATCCTCGTCACAGCTAACACTACCCCTCAGGTTAGTGTCATCCGCAAACTTGGAGATATTGCATTCAATCCCTTCGTCCAAATCATTAATATATATTGTAAATAGCTGGGGTCCCAGCACTGAGCCTTGCGGTACCCCACTTGTCACTGCCTGCCATTCTGAAAAGGACCCGTTTACTCCTACTCTTTGGTTCCTGTTTGCCAGACAGTTCTCTATCCACATCAATACTGAACACCCAATACCGTGTGCTTTAAGTTTCTATACTAATTCTCTTACGTGGGACCTTGTCGAAAGCGTTTTGAAAGTCCAGATATAACACATCCACTGGTTCTCCCCTATCCCTAGTTACATCCTCGAAAAATTCTATAAGATTCGTCAGACATGATTTACCTTTCACAAATCCATGCTGACTTTGTCCAATGATTTCATCACTTTCCAAATGTGCTGCTATCCCATCCTTAATAACTGACTCTAGCAGTCCCCACTATCGATCTTAGACTAACTGGTATGTTATTCCCCGTTTCTGTCTCTCTCACTGCCCTCCAATCCTCAGGAACTACTCCAGAATCTAAAGAGTTTTGAAAAATTATTACTAATGCATCCACTATTTCTGGAGCTATTCCTGTGTTTGTTGGACGTTATTTAAAAGCAGCGTATTGTTTCAGCAACAGCAGTCTCTACAGCAGGCTTTAAACGTTTAAATCGTTCGTTTTATACACTGTCTGTTTACCATGTTCTGAAGTTACTTGGCATTTGAGTGTGTGTGTGTGTCTGTGTTGTCTTCAGGAAATGTTTGGTTGTAAAGAGTTTGTAAATTTGTTTCTGTTCGCTGTTTAAAATAAATGTTTACTGAAAAGAAAATATTCGTTGTAAAGAGTTTGCAAATGTTTTTCTGTTGGCTGTTTAAAATAAATGTTTACCGTAAAGAAAAATTATTAGTTGTAAAGTGTTTGCAAATTTGTTTCTGTTGGCTGTTTAAAATATATGTTTACAGAAAAGAAAATGTATTTGTTGTAAAGAGTTTCTACCGCGTCTACAGCAGGCTTTAAAGATTCGCTTTACACACTGTAGATTCAACACGTTCTGAAGTTACTTGGCATTTTAGTTGTATGTGTGTGTTTGTGTTTGTTTGTTAGATGTCACTTAAAAGTGGCATTTTGTTACAGAAGCAGCCTCCAGAGCAGGATTTAAAGATTCGTTTTACACACTGTGTATTCAATATGTTGTTGCGGCGACTCCTAACAGACAAAGCAGACCAATTCTTAATGATTTGGTCTCCATTTATCGGCTTCTTACAAGCATATGGTGCAACATAACTGTAGAAATTAACTGTTTCAGGATCGGGTGAAGGGTGGTCAAGATAATAAATAGCTACAGGTATTTCTCCTTCAGTCCCCTGTTTTCTATCGCCGTTTTTTCTCCCTATTTTCTCTCTTTTCTTCTTTCCTTCGATATCACGCACTTCTCTATTGTTCTACTATTCTCTTTCTTTTCTTCCATTTACTGCTAAAATAAATAAGTTGTAAATAAAATGTTAAATGTCAATATATATCAGTTTTCTACAAGGTACCACATTATTGAACATAATAAAATACGAATTAACAAAAGACACGTTCTAAAATTACTTGGCATTTTAGCATTGTGTGTGTGTGAATATGTGTGTGTATTTGTGTGAATATATATATATATATATGTGTGTGTGTGTGTGTATATGTGTGTGTGTGTGTGTATATATGTGTGTGTGTGTGTGTGTGTGTGAATATATGTGTGTGTGAGTGTCTGTGTGAATATGTGTGTGTGTGTATATATGTGTGTGTGTGTGAATGTATATGTGCAGATGGAGTTTAATGCTGATAAATGTGAGGTGCCACACCTTGGCAGGACTAATCAAAATAGGACGTACATGGTAAATGGAAGGGAATTGAAGAATACAGTTGAACAGAGGGATCTAGATTAGATAATACTGTATATATAAGCATCTGGATAAACAGGGTCTGATTAGGAACAGTCAACGTGGATTTGTGCCTGGAAGGTCTTGTTTAACTAATCTTCTTGAATGTTTTGAAGATGTTACACGGGAAATTGATGAGGGTAACGCAGTGGATGTTGTGTATATGGACTTCAGTAAGGCCTTTGACAAGGTTCCTCGTGGAAGGTTGGTTAAGAAGGTTCAATGGTTGGGTATTAATGGTGGAGTAGCAAGATGGATTCAACAGTGGCTGAATGGGAGATGCCAGAGAGTAATGGTGGATGGTTGTTTGTCAGGTTGGAGGCCAGTGACGAGTGGGGTGCCACAGGGATCTGTGTTGGGTCCACTGTTGTTTGTCATGTACATCAATGATCTGGATGATGGTGTGGTAAATTGGATTAGTAAGTATGCAGATGATACTAAGATAGGTGGGGTTGTGGATAATGAAGTAGATTTTCAAAGTCTACAGCGATATTTATGCCGGTTGGAAGAGTGGGCTGAAAGATGGCACATGGAGTTTAATGCTGATAAGTGTGAGGTGCTACATCTTGGCAGGACAAATCAAAAAAGGACGTACATGGTAAATGGTAGGGAATTGAAGAATGCAGGTAAACAGTGGGATCTGGGAATAACTGTGCACCTGAAAGTGGAATCGCATGTATATAGGGTGGGTAAGAAAGCTTTTGGTGTGCTGGCTTTTATAAATCAGAGCATTGAGTATAGAAGTTGGTAATGTTTAAATTGTACAAGGCATTGGTGAGGCAAATTCTGGAGTATGGTGTACAATTTTTGTCGCCTAATTATAGAAAGGATGTCAACAAAATAGAGAGCGTACAGAGGAGATTTATTAGAATGTTGCCTGGGTTTCAGCAACTAAGTTACAGAGAAAGGTTGAACAAGTTAGGGCTTTATTGTTTGGAGCGCAGAAGGTTAAGGGGGGACGATAGAGGTCTTTAAAATTATGAGAGGGATAAGCAGAGTTGACGTGGATAAGCTTTTCCCACTTAGAGTAGGGAAGTTTCAATGAGTTGGATAGTTATATGGACGGGAAAGGAATGGAGGTTTATGGTCTGAGCGCAGGTATATGGGACCAGGGGAGAATACGTGTTCGGCACGGACCAGAAAGGTCGAGGTGGCCTGTTTCCGTGCTGCAATTGTTATATGGTTATATGTCATAAGGGGAGTGGAGAGGTTATATGTTATAAGGGGCGTACAAGAGAGAGAGAGGGAGAGAGAGAGAGAGAGAGAGAGAGAGAGAGAGAGAGAGAGAGAGAGAGAGAGAGAGAGAGAGAGAGAGAGAGAGAGAGAGAGAAAGAGCGGGTAAGGGGATGAGGAAGAGGAGGTGGGAAGGAAGGAATGGAAATCCCAACCAAAATATGGAGGGGACCTCCTCCAATCCCCCCCCCCCCCCCCCCCATCCCCTTACCCCTCTACTTCCGCCTCTGACCGACACCGCCCTCCACCAAGGGTCTGTTTTGAAAGTGCCGTTGGCGTCAAAGAATCCTATTTTAATGTGTTAAAATGTCATATGGTGTTATGGTGTGTTATAGTGTATAGTTATATAGTGTTATATATTATAATGTTATAGTGTGATATAATGTGTTATGGTGCTTTATAGTGTTATTGTGTGTGATTGTTTGTTATAGTATGTTATAGTGTTATGTTGTTATAGTGTGTAATAGTGTGTTATAGTGTTATAATGTTACAGTGTATAGTGTTAGTTAAAGTGTATAATGTGCTATAATGTGTTATAGTTATAATGTGTTATAGTATAGTTATAGTTATGTTATAGTGTATAGTGTGATTGTGTGTTATAATGTTATTGTGTTATAATGTGTTATAGTGTATAGTGTTATAGTGATATATAGTGTTATAGTGTTATGTGTGATATATACAGTGTTATAGTATAATGTGTTAGTGTCATAGTATGTTATAGTGTGTATTATAGTTATAATGTTATAGTGTGTTACAGTTAGTGTGTTATAGTGTATAATATGTTATAGTGTTTAGTTATAGTGTATAATGTTATAATGTGTATTGGTGTGTATTGGTGTGTTATAGTGTATATTGTGTTATAGTGTTATAGTGTATCATGTGTTATAATGTATAGTGTGTTTAGTGTGTGATAGTGTTATAGTGTTATATTGAGTTATAGTTTGTTATAGTGTGTTATAGTGTGCGCTAGTGTTATATTGTGTTCTAGTGTGTTATAGGATGTTCTAATGTGTTATTATGTGATAGTGTTATAGTGTGTTATAGTGTGCGTTAGTGTTATATTGTGTTACAGTGTTATAGTGTGCTATAGTGTTATAATGTGATATGGTGTGTTATAGTTTGCTATTGTTTGTTAGTGATAGTGTAATAGTATAATGTGTTATAGTTATAATGTGTTATAGTATAGTGTTTTATAGTGTGCGTTATAGTGTGTGTTATAGTGTGTTATAGTGTGTTATAGTGCGTTATAGTAGTGTGTTATGTTATAGTGTATAGTTAATAGCGTGATAGAGCGTTATAGTGTTATAGTGTGTTATGTTGTGTTCTACTGTTATAGTATTATGGTGTTACAGTGTGATACTGTGATTGTGTGATAGTGTGTTATAATGTTATAGTGTATGTTATAGTGTATAGTGTGTGTTATAGTGTATAGTGTATAATGTGTTATAGTGTTATACTGTTATAGTGTGTTATAGTATGTTATGTGTGTTATAATGTGTTATAGTATAGAGTTATAGTTTAATAGTTATAAGTGTTAGTGTATGTGATAGCGTTATAGTGTTATAATGTATTATAGTATAGTGTATGTTATAATGTGTTATAGTATAATGTGTTATAGTATGTTAGTGTGTTATAGGGTGTTATAGTTATAAAATGTTATGTGTGAGTGTCTAGTGTGTTCTAGTGTTAGTGATATAATTTGTTATAGTGTGTTATAGTGTATAATGTTATAGATATAGTGTGTTATAACACTATAACATTATATCACTATACTAGACACACATTATAACATTTTATAACTATAACACCCTATAACACATTATACTATAACACATTATAACATACTATAACACACTATATATTATAACACTATAACGCTGTAACACATTATAACTATTAAACTATATAACAATTAGCACATTATACACTATAACACATTATAACACTATAACACACTGTAACATATACACACAATAACACCATATAATACTATCACACTATAACACACTATAACACATTATACACTATAATACAATATAACACTATAACACACACACTATAACACAATATAACACACTATAACATTATAACACAATATACACTATAACATACAATAGCACAATACACTATAATAGTATAACACATTATACCACACTAACATTATAACATTTTAACATACTATACTACATTATAGCTATACATTATAACACACTATAACACTATAACACACTATAACACACACTATAACAATATAACACTATAACATTATAGCACATTACAACACACTACAACTATATAATACTAGCACTATAACACAATATAACACACTATAAGATCACGCTATAACACACTATAACATTAAACACTATAACACGCTATACATTATACACTATAACTAACTGTAACATACTACATTATTATACATTTTAACACGATAATACATACACTATAACACATTATAATACTATAACTATAACACGCTATAACACAGTATTACACTCACATTACACTATAACACTATCACTATAACACACTATAACACATTATAACACAAAACCTATAAAACACTATGACTATAACACAATAACACAATATATATTAGAACACGCTATAACACACAAGATAACTATAACACATTATAAAACACTATAACACACTATAACACATTATAACATTATATTACTATAAAACTATCCCACCACACATTATAACACTATACTATAACACACACTATACATTGTACATTAGAACTATAATGTGGTATAGCGTGCTATAGTGAGTGTTATAGTGTGATACATAGTGAGTTATAGTGTTTTTGTGTAATAATGTGTTATAGTGTATTATAATGTTATAGTGTGATAGTATTAGTGTGTTGTTATAGTATGTTATAGTAATATTTTTTTTGTGTTATAGCGTGGTAGTAATAACGTGTAATAGTGTTATAATGTTATGTTATAGTATGTTATAATGTTATAGTGTGTTATAGTTATAATGTGTTATAGTGTGTTATAATGCGTTATAGTGTGTTATAGTGCGTTATAGTTTTATAGTAATGTTATGTAATGTTATAGTGTGTTATAGTGCGTGATATAGTATAATACAGTGTGTTATAGTTTGATATATTGTTATAGTGTTATAGTAGGTCATAGTGTGTTATAGTGTTATAGTACGTTATTGTGTGTTATAGTGTGTAATAGTGTTATATTGTGATAGTGTGTTATAGTTATTGTGTTATAATGTTTTATAGTGTATAATGTTATAGTGTTAGTATTATAATGTTGTCATAGTTTCATTGTGCTATTGTGTTATAATGTCATAATATATTAGTGTAGTGCGTTAGTTATAGTGTGTTATAATGTTTTATCGTGTTTTCTAGTGTTTCTAGTTCTAGTATGTTTTAGTGTTATAGTGTGAATGTTATAGCGCGTTACAGTATGTTCTAATGTGTTATAGTGTAGTGTGTTATAGTGTATAGTGTGTGAATATAGTGTATAACATGATATAGTGTATAATGTGTTACAATGTGATATTGTGTTATAGTGTGCTATAATGTTATGATGTGTTAGTTTATAGTATCTAGTGTTAAAGTGTGTTATAATGTGTTATAATGTGTTACACTGTTATAGTGTGTTATAGTGTGTTATAGTATGTTATAGTGTGGTATAGTATAGTGTTATAATGTTATAATATTATAGTGTTATAATGCGTTATAGTGTTAGTGTGTTATGATATAGTGTGTGTTATAGTTATTGTGTTATAATTTTTTAGTGTATGATGTTATAGATAGTTTTATAGTGTTATAGTTAGTTTTATTGTGTTACAGTGCGTTACAGTGTGCTATAGTTTTATAGCGTTATAATGTGTTATAGTATTATAGTATAATGTGTTAGTTAGTTATAATGTTATAATGTGTTATAATGTTATATAGTGTATAATGTTATAGGGTGTTATAGTGTTATTGTGTGTTATAGTGTATAATGTGTTTTATAGTGCGTTATAGAATGTGATAGTGTGTTATAGTGTGTTATAGTATAGTGTGTTTTATGTGTTATTATGGTATAATGTGTTATAGTTATAGTGTTATAATGTTATAGTGTATAATGTTTTATAGTTATAATGTGTTATAATGCGTTGTTATCATGTGTTATAGTGTTATAATGTGTTATAGTGTTATAATGTTATAGTGTTATAATATTATAGTGTGTTATAATGCGTTTTAGTGTTATAGTGTGTTATAACGTTATAGTGTGTTATAGTGTTATAATGTTATAGTGTTTGGTTGTTTGTCTTGCACAAAGGTCCACGAGCATTGCACATATCGTATGTGTATGTGACAAATAAACTTGACGACGACGACATAGTATTATAGTTATAATGTTATAATGTGTTAGAATGTGAGTGTATAGGGTGTTATAGTATGTTACAATGTATAGTGTGTTATAGTGTGTAATAGTGTGATAGTGTGTTATAGTGTGTTATAGTGTGTTATAGTGTGTTAGTGTGTTATAGTGTTAGTGTTGTAGTGTGTTATAATGTGTGTTATACTGTGTTTTAGTGTTATAGTGTGTTATAATGTTATTATATTATAATGTTATGTTATAATGTGTCATAACGTATTATAATGCATAATGTGTTATAGGGTGTTATAGTGTTATAGTGTGTTATAGTGTAATAGTGTGTTATAGTGTTAGTGTGTTATAATGTGTGCTATACTGGGTTTTAGTGGTATAGTGTGTTATAGTGTGTTATAATTTTTTATAGTATAATGATAGTTATAGTATAGTTATAGTATAGTGATAGTGTTATAGCGTTATCATGTGTTATAGTGTTATATAGTGTTTATAGAAACATAGATACATTAGAAATTAGGTGCAGGAGTAGGCCATTCGGCCCTTCGAGCCTGCACCGCCATTCATATGATCATGGCTGATCATCCAACTCAGTATCCCGTACCTGCCTTCTCTCCATACCCCCTGATCCCCTTAGCCACAAGGGCCACATCTAACTCCCTCTTAAATATAGCCAATGAACTGGCCTCAACTACCCTCTGTGGCAGAGAGTTCCAGAGATTCGCCATTCTCTGTGTGAAAAAAGTTCTTCTCATCTCGGTTTTAAAGGATTTCCCCCTTATCCTTAAGCTGTGACCCCTTGTCCTGGACGTCCCCAACATCGGGAACAATCTTCTTGCATCTAGCCTGTCCAACCCGTTAAGAATTTTGTAAGTTTCTATAAGATCCCCTCTCAATCTTCTAAATTCTAGAGAGTATAATCCAAGTCTATCCAGTCTTTCTTCATAAGACAGTCCTGACATCCCAGGAATCAGTCTGGTGAACCGTCTCTGCACTCCCTCTATGGCAATAATGTCCTTCCTCAGATTTGGAGACCAAAACTGTACGCAATACTCCAGGTGTGGTCTCACCAAGACCCTGTACAACTGCAGTAGAACCTCTCTGCTCCTATACTCAAATCCTTTTACAATGAAAGCTAACATACCATTCGCTTTCTTTACTGCCTGCTGCACCTGCATGCCTACCTTCAATGACTGGTGTACCATGACACCCAGGTCTCGCTGCATCTCCCCCTTTCCCAATCGGCCACCATTTAGATAATAGTCTGCTTTCCTGTTTTTGCCACCAAACTGGATAACCTCACATTTATCCACATTATACTGCATCTGCCAAACATTTGCCCACTCACCCAGCCTATCCAAGTCACCCTGCAGTCTCCTAGCATCCTCCTCACAGCTAACACTGCCCCCCCGCTTAGTGTCATCCGCAAACTTGGAGATATTGCCTTCAATTCCCTCATCCAGATCATTAATATATATTGTAAATAGCTGGGGTCCCAGTACTGAGCCTTGGGGTACCCCACTAGTCACTGCCTGCCATTGTGAAAAGGACCCTTTACACTGTGTTATAATGTTATAGTGTGTTATAGTGTGTTATAATGTTATAATGTTAATGTGTGATAGTATAGTGTATTATAATGTGTTATAATGTGTTAGTGTGTTAATGTGAGATAGTGTGTTATAGTGTTATAATGTGTTAGTGTGATATAGTGTTATAATGTTATAGTGTTATAATGTTATAGTGTTATAATATTAAAGTGTGTTATAATGTGTTATGATGTGTTATAGTGTGTTCTAGTTATAGTGTGTGTTGTTATAGTTATTGTGTTTTATAGTATAATGTTATAGTGATAGTTTTATAGTGTGTGTGTTATAGTGGTATAGTTAGTTTTATTGCGTAACTGTGTTACAGTGTGCTATAGTTTTATAGCGTTATAATGTGTTATAGTGTTACTGTGTTATAGTGTGTTATAATGTTATAATGTGTTTAAATGTGTTAATTATAGTGTGTCATAATATGTTATCGCGTGTTAGTGTGTTGTAGTGTGTAATAGTGTATGTTGTTGTGAGCGTTATAGTGTATAATGTTAGTGCGTGATATACTTATATTGTGTTATATTGTGTTGTAGTGTATTATAGTGTTATAGTACGTTATTGTGTGTTATAGTGTGTAATAGTGTTATATTGTGATAGTGTGTGTTATAGTGTGTTCGATATTGTGTTAGAATGTTTTATAGTGTTAGTATTATAATGTTATGTAATAGTTTCATTGTGCTATTGTGTTATAATGTCATAATATTTTAGTGTATAGTTTTATAGTGCGTTAGTTATAGAATGTTAATATGTTATATTGTGTGTTATAATGCTTTATAGTCTGTTATATTGTGTTATAATGTATAATGTTATAGTGTGATATAATCAGATAGTGTGTAATGCGTTATAGTGTGTTATAGTTATCGTGTTAGTTTGTTTGGTGGTTTGGTTGTTTGTCTTTTGCACAAAGGTCCACGAGCACTTGACGACGACGATGACATTGTATTGTAGTGTTACAATGTTATAATGTGTTATAATGTGATAGTGTATAATGTGTTATAGGGTGTTATAGTGTGTTACAACGTATAGTATGTTATAGTGTGATAGTGTGTTATAGTGTGTTATAGTGTAATATAGTGTTATAGTGTAATAGTGTGTTATAGTGTTAGTGTGTTGTAGTGTGTTATAATGTGTGTTATACTGTGTTTTAGTGTTATAGTGTGTTATAACGTGTTATAATGTTATTATGTGTTATAATGTGTTATGTTATAATGTGTTATAACGTGTTATAATGTATAATGTCTTATAGGGTGTTATAGTGTTATAGTGTATAGTGTGTTATAGTATGATAGTGTGTTATAGTGTGTTATAGTGATAATGTATTATAGTATGTGAGTGTTATTGTTATAATGTTTTATAGTGTGTTATGTAGTTAATAATATATAATGTTTTATAGTGTGGGTATTATAGTGTGTTATAGTTTTATTGTGTTATTGTGTTATAGTGCGTTATGGTGGTGTAATGTGTTATAGTGTGTTATATTATGTTATAATGATATTATGTTATAATGTTTCAACAAGTTATGTAGTAATAATATGTTATAGTGTGTTAGTGTGTTATAGTGTGTTATAGTGTGTTATGTTATAGTGTATAGCGTGATAGTGCGTTATAGTGTGTTATAGTGTGTTATGTTATAGTGTATAGTGTGATAGTGCGTTATAGTGTTATAGTGTGTTATAATGTGTTCTAATGTTATAATGCGTTTTAGTGTGTTATAGTGTTATAGTGGGTTATAATCACATAATAGTGTGTTATAGTGTGTTATAGTTTTATAGTGTGTTATAATGTGTATAGTGTGTTATGAGTGTTGTTATGTGTTGTAGTGTGTAATAGTGTGTTATATGTGTTATAGTGTGTTATAGTGTGTTAGTGTGTTATAGTTAGTGTGTTATAATGTGTTATATTGTTTTGTAGTGTTATAATGTTATGTGTTCTAGTGTGTTAATAGTGTGTCATAGTGTTAGTGTTATAGTGAGAGTGTTATAATGTGATAATGTGGTGTATAGTGTTATAGTAATAATGTATTGTAGTGTGTTATATAGTGTGTTATATAGTTATAGTGTGATAGTGTTATAGTGTGTTATAATGTGTTATAATGTTACAGTGTATAATGTGATATAGTTACAGTGTTATAATGCGTTAGTGTGTATAGTGTAATAGTGTAATAGTGTGTTATAATGATAGTAAAGGTGTGTTATAATGCGTTAGTGTGTTATAGTATGTTATGGTGTGTTAGAGTTATAGTGTTAGTGTTATAGTGTGTTGGTGTGTTAGTGTTATAGTGTGTTATAGTGTTATAGTGTGTTGTAGTGTGTTATTAAAGTGTTATAGTGTTATGGTTTGTCAGTGTTTTAGTGTGTTGTATTGTGTTATGATGTGTTATAGTGCGTTATAGTGTGTTATAATGTTACAGTGTGTTATAGTGTTATAGTTTAATAGTGTGTTATAATGTTATAGTTATCATATATAGTGTTACAGTGTTATAATGTTATAATGTGTTATAATGTTATAGTTATAGTGTATAATGTTATAGGGTTTTATAGTATGTTATAGTGTGTTATAGTGCGTTATAGTATAATGTGTTATGTGTTATTATGTTATAATGTGTTATAGATAGTATGTTATAGTGTATAATGTTTTAGTTATAATGTGTTATAATGTTATCATGTGTTATAGTGTTATAGTGTGTTATAATGTGTTATAGTGTGTGTATAGTGTGTTATAGTGTGTTATAGTGTGTTATAGTGTGTTATAGTGTGTTATAGTGTGTTATAGTGTGTTATAGTGTGTTATAGTGTGTTAGTGTGTGTTATAGTGTGTTATAGTGTGTTATAGTGTGTTATAATGTGTTATAATGTTATAGTGTGTTATAACGTTATAGTGTATAATGTGATATAGTTATAGCGTTATAGTGTGTTATGTGTTTTATAGTGTAAGTGTTTAGTGTTATAGTGTGTAATAGTGTATAGTGTGATAGTGTGTTATACTGTGTTATAGTGTATAGTGTGTTATAGATTGTTATAGTGTGTTAGTGTGTTAGAGTGTGTTCTATAGTGTGTTATAGTGTGTTATAATGTGATATAAAAGTGTGTTATAATGTGTTATAGTGTGTTAGTGTGTTATGGTGTGTTATAGTTTATAGTGTTATAGTGTGTTATAATGTATTATGTGTTATAATGTGTCATAGTTATAGTGTTATAATGTGTTATAATGTGTTATAGTTTGGTATAGTGCGTTATAGTGTGTTATAACGTTATAGTGTGTTATAGTGTTATAGTGTTATAATGTTATAGTGTTACAGTTATAATGTTATAATGTTATATAGTGTATAATGTGTTTTATAATGCATTATAGAATGTGATAGTGTGTTATAGTGTTATTATGTGTTATAGTTATAGTGTGTGTGTAATGTTATAGTGATAGTTTTATAGTGTGTGTGTTATAGTGGTATAGTTAGTTTTATTGCGTAACAGTGTGTTACAGTGTGCTATAGTTTTATAGCGTTATAATGTTGTAGTGTTATTAGTGTTATAGTGTATAATGTTATAGTGTTAGTGTGTTATGATGTGTTATAGTGTTATATAGTGTGTTCTAGTTATAGTGTGTTGTTATAGTTATTGTGTTATAATTTATTTATAGTATAATGTTATAGTGATAGTTTTATAGTATCGTTAGTTTTATTGAGTTACAGTGTGTTACAGTGTGCTATAGTTTAATAGCGTTATAATGTGTTATAGTGCGTTATAGTGTGTTATAATGTTATAATGTTTAAATGTGTTATAGTGTGTCATAATATATCGTGTGTTAGTGTGTTGTAGTGTGTAATAGTGTATGTTATAGTGTGTTATAGTGTGTTATAGTGTGAGTGCGTTATAGTTATAGTGTGTTATAATGTGCTATATTGTTTTGCAGTGTTACAATGTTATGTTCTAGTGTGTTATAGTGTGTTATTGTGTTATAGTGTTTGTGTTATAGTGAGAGTGTTATAATGTGTTATAGTATGGTGTATAGCGTGTTCCCCACTATGGAGGGCAATCTTTCTAAGAAAATTGATAATGGCTGCAGCGAAGTAAAAGAGCTTTATGTGGCCCTGAACCAGCAGTTTAAAGATTTGGAGGACAGCGAAGGAAATGGAAAGTATGGGGAGAGATTATAACAACAAACGTGACACCCTGCTGAAGCAACAGACACGGAAAAATTGATGGAAGAGATGGAGGGTGAGATGGAACAGATGACCCAAGAGATAACTGTTCTGAAAAAACAACATGATACGAATTGGGAGTTAACGAATAAACTGAATGAGAAATGTCAAATTTAGAGGCCAGGTCAAGGAGGCGAATCTGAGAATAGTAGGAGTGTTACAGTTATAATGTTATAATGTGTTATAATGTTATAGTTATAGTGTATGATGTTATAGGGTGTTATAGAGTGTTATTGTTTGTTATAGTGTATAATGTGTTTTATAGTGCGTTATAGAATGTGATAGTGTGTTATAGTGTGTTATAGTGTGTTATAGTATAGTGTGTTATGTTATTATGTTTTAATGTGTTATAGTTATAGTGTGTTATAATTTGTTATAGTGTATAATGTTTTATAGTTATAATGTGTTATAATGCGTTGTTATCATGTGTTAGTGTTATAATGTTATAGTGTGTTATAGTGATATAGTGTTATAATGTGTTATAATATTATAGTGTGTTATAATGCGATATAGTGTTATAGTGTGTTATGATGTGTTATAGTGTGTTCTAGTTATAGTGTGTGTTATAGTTATTGTGTTATAATTTTTTATAGTATATAACATGTAGTATATAACTGTAACACTATAACATTATAACACTAAAACACTATAACGCACTATAACGTTTATATCACACTATAACGCACTATAACAAACTATAACACATTATAACACTATAACACTTTATAACACATAATACATTATAACACACTATAACACTATAACAAACTATAGCACACTAATACACATTACAACACGGAGAACTATGAGACCGTCTCCTTTTGAAATGGCAATGAGAGGCATCTATTCCACACTATATGACCTATTATCCAATTACGCGCAATAAACTCAACCAACGTTAAAGGCGTAATGTCCTATACTAACATGATTAACCATATAGCAGGAAGGGTGGGGGAGGTTAGACATATATTTTAAATACTAAATACTAATAATGAATTAACTAACATACAGGTAAATGAAAAGTGTAATTTTTGACGAGGTACTTTGACCCATAATTACTTTTATTTTAATCCAAACCTTCCCTTTTATTTTATTCTATTTTAAACAGCGTTGACCTGATATGATAATTTTGGTAACAATTAGAGGGAACCGACTAACGTTGGGTCAAAATTTAATAGGAGGATAAGGCCGAGTGCATAATCTCATCGACGGAGGTCAATTTAAAAACAAATCTTAGGTGGCTTTTTTTGTAATTTATCCCTTTTTTTGATAAATTACATTCACTTTTTTTGTTTATTCACAATTATGTGTTGTATGACTCAATAATTTTTATGTACACTTTATTTTATGTTTTTCTCTTTCCCTTAATTATGTTTAATAGTGTCAGGAGATGTAGAACTACTGCAGAAATTATGAAGGACAACTCTGGATTCGGGATTCTGAGGTACTTGGTTGCATCACATGAATCATACAGTCTGGTAATAATAGCCAATGTCTTACCTTCTGTAGTTGGAACATCAGAGGTGCGAATGAGCCAATTAAGAGGGGTAAAATTCTGGCACAATTAAAATCATTAAATATGGATATTGCTTTCCTACAAGAGACACATTTGAAACAACAAAAACTCAGATCAGATTAAGGGCAAATTGGATAGATCGAACCATTCACCTCTAAAGCAAGAGGCACGGCCATTATAATTCGGAAGGGCATACCTTTTAAATTAAAGAAATCCATATCTGAAAGAAGGAAGATATGTTATAGTCACGGGAGACTATACACCATTAACTATGATAAATATTTACGCGCCTAATTTTGATAACCCACAATTTTTTAGGAAAATAATAGATTTAATCGCAGAGCATAATTTTCAAAATATAATAATGGGGGGAGATTTCAAATGTGTTATAGACCCATACTTAGATAAATCAATAAAGCTAGGTAAGCGTCTTGTTAAAACTAAGACCTGTGAATTTTTAAATACATATAACAAATAATAACATAGCTGATGTTTGGAGAATAGCAAATCCAAGTGGTAGGGAATACTCATTTTATTCATCAGTTCACAAAACTTATTCGCGAATTGACTATTTCTTATTGGACACAAAATTGATACCGTATACGAATAAACCATCATATCATAATAGTATTATTTCTGATCACTCACCATTGACTTTTATACTTAAAATTGAGGGAATGCCGAGTATAAAACCTTTTTGGAGGTTCAATGCACACATATTAAATAACCCGCAGGGTTATGAGTATATAAAAGAACAAACAAAACTCACTGAAAAATGGGAAGACCCCAGGACCAGACGGTTTTAGTAATGAATTTTATAAAAGATTTCAGGAGTCAATCGTTATTATTATTTAATTTATACATGCAGGCTTATACTGAAAATAAACTACCGGAAACCCTAGCAGAAGCAACAATAACGCTTATACCAAAAAAATATAAAGATTTAGATGAACCGGGTTCTTATAGAGCTATATCACTTCTAAATACGGATCAGAAAATTTAAGCAAATATTCTAGCTAGAAGGCTAAATAATTATATTAACAATTTAATAAATATGGATCAAACGGGATTTATACCCAGAAGACAATCATTTAATAATTTGAGAAGGCTTTTCAATATAATGTACTCTCATAATGAGGACAATGAAGATAATGAAGATGCAGAGAATTTGATCAAGTAGAATGGCAGTATTTATACAAGGTACTCCAAAATTTTAATACGGGAGAGAATTTTATTAGATGGATTAAACTACTTTACGATAGACCTACGGCAAGAATATTAACTAACAATACGCTCCAAAATTTTACTTATCAAGGGGTAATAGGCAAGGGTGTGCCTTATCACCGTTGCTATTTGCCCTTATGATAGAACCGCTGGCCGAAAGGATTAGAAATCACCCGAATATTCACGGATATGACACTAAGGACTCAAAGAATAAAATTTAATTATATGCTGATGATACCCTTTTCTATATTACTAATACACAAACGAGTATTAACGCTAATTGAGGAATTCGGCTCTTTTTCAGGATATAGAATAAATTGGAATAAAAGCGAAATTATGTCTTTAAAACCACAGGATTCGAGACTTACTAAAATTCCCCTTCAAAATTGCAACAGAAAAAAGTATCTGGGTATTCAAATTACGAGAAGACACAAATCATTATTTAGTGCCAAGTTTATACCACTGTTAAATAAACTGAATGACGATTACATTTTGGAAAACGCTTCCGCTCTCATTGATAGGTAAAATTAACGCTATAAAAATGACTTTCTTACCACAATTAATATATTTGTTTCAAGCGATCCCAATATATATTCCAAAATATTTTTTCAAAAAACTAGATTTCACTATCACTAATTTTATATGGGACTACAGAACACATAGAATTCACGAAAGCATTTGTGCAAATCTAAAGAAGTTGGGGGTTTATCATTACCTAACTTTATGTATTACTACTGGGCAGTGCATATTAAGAACATAATGTACTGGCTGGATAGTTCCACTCAGCAGTTGGAGTAGATAAGAATGGAGAAAGAGGAGTGCTATCCTCGCGATATAGGAACGATCCTGCTCTCACCGATAAAATTGAATAGTATAATATATAAGAAGAACCCAATCATTCACTATATAATAAAAATTTGGAAAAATAAAAGTATCCTTGAAATTAAATAATTTATCAGTACTAACCCCACTATTGAACAACCCCGCATTCAAACCTTCACTCATCGACAACACATATCAACAATGTGATAGACTGGGGATTAGGAAAGTAGGGGATATGTATGAAGTGGGCAAAACTGTCATCATTTCAACAATTAAAATTTAAATTTAAATTGATGGATAATCAATATTTTAAATATATACAGGTATGTGACTTTATGAAGAAATATACACATAGATTTCAAACTATATTTTTAACCCTTTAGAAGAAGCAATGAATATTAAGGCTTTCACAAAAATTAATATCATACTTTTATAATAATATATTAATTAGAGAATCACCCTCAACAGAAGCACTAAGGGAAGATTGGGAACACGAGCTAATGATAACGATCTCGAAGGATAGATGGGAAAAGTATTTGATGAATACACATAACTGTTCTATTAATGCAAGACATAATTTAATTCAATTCAAATTATTACATAGACTATATTATTCAAAAACGAGGTTGAATAAATTTTATCCAAAAGTCTCTCCCAGATGCGATAAATGTTTGTTTCAAAACGCTAATATAACACATTCATTTGTAGGATGTACAAAGTTGAATAAATTTTGGAGTGATATATTTGATATATTTACAAAGCTTTTCAAGTCAAGAATAGAACCCAAAACGGAATGGATTATATTTGGAATAATAGGAGAAGATACCAATAAAGATCAAATTTTTTTTTAAATTATGGGTTAATAATTGGAAAGAAATTGATACCTACATTTTGGAAAAATACAACCATACCAACTGTTAAAATGTGGATTAGGACATAGCACGTCTTGAAGAAATGAGACTCCGACATAGATAAATATGACCAATTCTTAAGGAGTTGGTCTCATTTCATTGACTTTTTGGAATCATGTGATGCAGCGGTATCGTAAAGATTGCAGATTTCAGTTCATGACGCGAATAGATCTACATGTCCGAATACAGATTTGAAAAATTCTCTTTTAAGGGGCCTTCTCTTCTATTTCTACTTTCCACTTTATCTCTTTCTTTTTTCTTTTTTATATACACACTTCACGTTTTTCTACTCTCCACCATCTATTTTTCCACTTTTTCCACTTTCTATCGTTTTCTTTTTCTTGTCTTGCTTACTTCCTTCTCATAACATAAAACAAGAGGTTGTACATAGAATGGATTACGGTATTACTTAGTTGGCACTTAAAATTAGGTTCCACTGTACTGTTTTGTACTGTATTAACTTCTAATAAAATAAACAAAACAAAAAAACAAAAACAAAATAAAAAATAACTGTAACACTATAACATTATAACACTATAACTATAACGTTATAACACACTATCACGCACTATAACAAACTATAACACATTATAATACATTATAACACTATAACTATAACACATTATAACATAATACATTATAACACTATATAACACACTATAGCACTAATATACATTACAACACACTATAACACAGTATAACACACTATAACACTAACACTATAACTAACACACCATAACATACTGTAACACACTATAACGCATTATAACACATAATACATTATAACACACTATAACACTATAACACACTATAGCACACTAATACACATTACACACATTATAACACACTATAACACACAATATGCTATAACTATAACACTAACTCACTATAACAGCATACACTATAACACACTACAACACACTATACACTATTACACATTATAACACTATACACACTAGAACACAACATAACATATAGGGTGATTTCACTAAAGGTCACTGGAGCGTAGATCCGCACCCACGTGACCAAAATTTTCAAGTGGAGGACACTCGAGGGTTCGGTACATGTTAGTGGATGGGAAAAAACGCATTTTCCCACCCGTTAAAAACATAGAAAACGGCGAGGTTGTGAGCTGCAAATTACTGTGCCAGTCGGGGTGACCGTGAGGCACAGCTACCTAGATTTACAGGAAAAAAAAAAGATAGCAAGTAAGGTAAATTCAAGAGCGAACTGAAGGTGCCAAAGCGGCGGAAATGAACAGCCGACATTTGCCGTGGATATTTAAAGGTCCAAAATATCGGGAATTATCGCGTTTGCTCGCTGAATTTCATCAAAAGTAAGGCATTATTAACTTATTATTATTATTTTATTATTAACTCCTTCTCCCCGCTCTCTCTCTCCCCACTGCCCCGCACTCTCTCTCCCCGCTGTCCCGGACCCCGCACTCCTTCTTAAGGGGTTGGACAGGCTAGATGCAGGAAGATTGTTCCCGATGTTAGGGAAGTCCAGGACAAGGGGTCACAGCTTAAGGATAAGGGGGAAATCCTTTAAAACCGAGATGAGAAGAACTTTTTTCACACAGAGAGTGGTGAATCTCTGGAACTCTCTGCCACAGAGGGTAGTTGAGGCCAGTTCTTTGGCTATATTTAAGAGGGAGTTAGATGTGGCCCTTGTGGCTAAGGGGATCAGGGGGTATGGAGAGAAGGCAGGTACGGGATACTGAGTTGGATGATCAGCCATGATCATATTGAATGGCGGTGCAGGCTCGAAGGGCCGAATGGCCTCTACTCCTGCACCTAATTTCTATGTTTCTCCCCGCTGCCCCGGGCCCCGCACTCTCTCTCCTCGCTGCGGATCCAATCTTTGGCCAGAAGCAAGAAGGCGGGAGCAAGAAAGCGGAGCAAGATGGCGGAGGCAGGTTGCTAAAATGAGGCATAAAATCACTCATGAATCCGCCCATGAACGGACCTCACGTTTGCGTGAGAGTAACCCATCTTGCTCTGCTATAGGATCTTTGCAGAGAACTGTGGATTGTAATTTTGAATTAGTCCGCTCTCATTGGTTTGAAGTTGAACCTGCGCATTGAACTCAGCCAATCAGTGGGGTCAGGGCGGTGTTTGCAGCGTCATCGCATTCAAAGATATTTGCTCAGATAATATGAGCGCTACAGATCCGCCCTCCCCCTGGGAACCGGGACATTAGTGCCCCTAACAAAGATGGCCGCCCTCCCCTGGGAACCGGGACATTAGTGCCCCTAACAAAGATGGCCGCCCTCCATCAAGGTTGCCGACTGCACAGAAAGTACAGCAAGATGAGGAAGAAGGTGGAGTGGCGGAGGGTGGGGGAGAGACAGGGGGAGACAGGGGAGGAGGGTGGGGAGAGACACGGGGAGACGGGGGAGGAGGGTGGGGGGAGAGGAGAGAGAGGGCTCAATCAGTCTCTGCAAGTTGTGTGCCTCAATCAGAGCTCTGAATGACACTGACACATGTCTACAGCACTGTGAGTACCCTTAATTTGGTTTGAAAATAAAAGTATGGTTAGAGGTAAAAAAGCACCGAATGGCCTATTCCTGTACTGCATGACTCTCCCATTGTACAGAAACCCAGCATTGACCCACTCACCTACAGGCAGGGCGACGGAGAGCAGCGTTGCAGGGAATGCGTCGCTGACACGGCGGCTGCAGCAATCTTCTGCGACGCAGGTGCACGTGCAGGTGTGCTGCCCCGGGTCCGGCAGGTACAGCACGGCTCCGGGGAAGGTGGAGTTCCCCACGCCGGGATCCTGCGATCACCGCTCCCACCGGTAGGTGACGGGGCAGCCGCTGGTGGTGGAGCAGTTCAGCGTGAGATGCGACGAGTTGCGGCTGACCTCCACGGTCGGTGTGGACATCGGCTCTGCAAGGCAGCACAGTGTAAAGTCCAGCTAAACCGCAGAGAGTTCAAGCCCATAGCCCACTAAAGGTGGCAGCACCAGCAGATATGGTGGTAAAGAAGGCGTGTGGTGTGTTTGCCTTCAATGTATAGGGGCATTGAACACAAGATGCAGGAAGTCATGATGCAGTTGTATACGACTGGCTAAGCCCCATATGGAGTATTGTGTGTAGTTCTGGTCGCTCCATCACATGGGGGATGTGGAGGGATTGGAGAAGGTGCAGAAATAGTTTACCAGAATGTTGCCAGGATTAGATGGTTTCAGCTACAGGGAGAGGTTGGGTTGGTTTTGAATTTGGATGTGGAGAGGATGTTTCCACTTGTGGGAGAGTCCAGGGCGTGAGGTCATAGCCTCAGAGTTGAAGGATTTTCATTTAGGACGGACACTAGGAGAAATCTCTTTAACAAGAGGGTGGTGAATCTGTGGAATTCTTTGCCGCAGAAGGCTGTGGAGGACGTCAGTTGATATTTTGAAATCAGAGATAGATAGATTCTTGATTAGTATGGGTGTCAAAGATTATGAGGAGAGGGCAGGAGAATGGGGTTGGGAGGGAGAGATAGATCAGCCATGATTGAATCATTCTACTCCTATCACTTAAAGACAATAGGTGCAGTTGAAGGCCATTCGGCCCCACGAGTCAGCACCACCATTCAATGTGATCATGGCTGATCATCCCCAATCAGTACCCGTTCCTGCCTTCTCCCCATATCCCTTGACCCCGCTATCTTTAAGAGCTCTGTCTAGGTCTCTCTTGAACGCATCCAGAGAATTGGCCTCCACCGCCATCTGAGTCGGAGAATTCCATCGTGGCAGAACCGCCGGGAACTAAGAGGGATCACAAATGGAATGTGTTAAAATGCTTTGTGTAAAATGGAATTCTTTGTAACTCTGTCGGAGCCCTTTAGGTGGCGACTCTTTGCAGACCCTGGGTGTGAAACACAAAGAACATGTGGCAATAAAGTTTCATTCATTCACGGAGAGAAAGTGTTTAGAATGCTGTTTGCAGGCGGATGGGACTGTGCCAGAATGCCCAGGGGGTCAGCACGGACCATGTGGGCCGAAGGGCCAGTCTGGATACTGTACAACTCTCCACGATGCTACTCACCACCACTCGCAGCTCAAAGCGCTCCCGATCACGGTTCCACAGCTCCCTCCCCAAGTAGTGTGTCTACACCTTGTACGTCCCCTGGTCACCCGGCCTCACGGCCCGCAGCTCGATGAAGGCGTCCCATCGGAAGTGGACCCTGTCCCTGTAGGACGGGCGGACCCTGTACGGGTACTCCGGGCTGTCAGACTTCCAGGCCAGGATTGCAAGATCGGGATGGATCTGCCACATCGCCACCTCGAACCTCTCCTGGCTGTGATGTAGGACGGGGAACCTCACGGTGGTGATGGAGCCCGCGGTGGCTGCCGTTCCTGCTCTGCACAGCGCCGCAGTGTGGAGGCCTGCAACACAACAAGGGCCGAGGATGGTACACAATCCAGCGGTGATGGGGGCTGACAAAGAACCATAGAAATTAGGTGCAGGAGTAGAGGCCATTCGGCCCTTCGAGCCTGCACCGCCATTCAATATGATCATCCAACAGTATCCCGTACCTGCCTTCTCTCCATACCCTCTGATCCCCTTAGCCACGAGGGCCACATCTAACTCCCTCTTAAATATAGCCAATGAACTGGCCTCAACTACCTTCTGTGGCAGAGAGTTCCAGAGATTCACCACTCTCTGCGCGAAAAATGTTCTTCTCATCCCGGTTCTAAAGGACGTCCCCTCTACCCTTAAGCTGTGACCCCTTGTCCTGGACTTCCCCAACATCGGGAACAATCTTCCTGCGTCTAGCCTGTCCAATCCCTTAAGAATTTTGTAAGTTTCTATAAGATCCCCCCTCAATCTCCTAAATTCTAGCGAGTACAGTCCGAGTCTATCCAGTCTTTCTTCATAAGAAAGTCCTGACATCCCAGGAATCAGTCAGGTGAACCTTCTCTGCACTCCCTCTATGGCAATAATGTCCTTCCTCAGATTTGGAGACCATAACTGTACGTAATACTCCAGGTGTGGTCTCACCAAACCCTGTACAACTGCAGCAGAACCTCCCTGCTCCTATACTCAAATCCTTTTGCTATGATTGCCAACATACCATTTGCTTTCTTTATTGCCTGCATGCCTACTTTCAATGACTGGTGTACCATGACACCCAGGTCTCGTTGCATCTCCCCTTTTCCAAATTGGCCACCATTTAGATAATAGTCAGCTTTCTTGTTTTTGCCACCAAAGTGGATAACCGCCCATTTATCCACATTATACTGCATCTGCCATGCATTTGCCCACTCACCCAGCCTATCCAAGTCACCTTGCAACCTCCTAGCATGCTCCTCACAGCTAACACTGCTCCCCAGCTTCGTGTCATCCGCAAACTTGGAGATGTTGCATTCAATTCCCTCGTCCAAATCATTAACATATATTGTAAATAGCTGGGGTCCCAGCACTGAGCCTTGCGGTACCCCACTAGTCACTGCCTGCCATTCTGAAAATGACCCGTTTACTCCTAGTCTTTGCTTCCTGTTTGCCAGCCAGTTCTCTATCCACATCAATACTGAACCTATAATACCGTGTGCTTTAAGTTAGTATACTAATCTCTTATGTGGGACCTTGGCGAAAGCCTTCTGAAAGTCCAGATATAACACATCCACTGGTTCTCCCCTATCCACACTACTAGTTACATCCTCGAAAAATTCTATAAGATTCGTCAGACTTGATTTACCCTTCATGAATCCATGCTGACTTTATAACCATATAATATAACCATATAACAATTACAGCACGGAAACAGGCCATCTCGACCCTTCTAGTCCGTGCCCCGAACACATAATCTCCCCTAGTCCCATATACCTGCGCTCAGACCATAACCCTCCATTACCCTTCCCATCCATATAACTACCCAATTTATTTTTAAATGATAAAAACGAACCTGCCTCCACCACCTTCACTGGAAGCTCACTCCACACAGCTACCACTCTCTGAGTAAAGAAGTTCCCCCTCATGTTACCCCTAAACTTCACTCCCTTAATTCTCATGTCATTTCCCCTTGTTTGAATCTTCCCTACTCTCAGTGGGAAAAGCTTTTCCACGTCAACTCTGTCTATCCCTCTCATCATTTAAAAAACCTCTATCAAGTCCCCCCTTAACCTTCTGCGCTCCAAAGAATAAAGCCCTAACTTGTTCAACCTTTGTCTGTAACTTAGTTGCTGAAACCCAGGCAACATTCTAGTAAATCTGCTCTGTACTCTCTCTATTTTGTTGACATCCTTCCTACAATTAGGCGACCAAAATTGTACACCATACTCCAGAATTGGCCTCACCAATGCCTTGTACAATTTTAACATTACATCCCAACTTCTATACTCAATGCTCTGATTTATAAAGGCCAGCACACCAGAAGCTTTCTTTACCACCCTATCTACATGAGATTCCACTTTCAGGGAACTCTGCACAGTTATTCCCAGATCCCTCTGTTCACATACATTCTTCAATTCCCTACCATTTACCATGTACGTCCTATTTTGATTTGTCCTGCCAAGATGTAGCACCTCACACTTATCAGCATTAAACTCCATCTGCCATCTTTCAGCCCACTCTTCCAACTGGCATAAATCTCTCTGTAGACTTTGAAACTCTACTTCATTACCAGCAACCCCACCTATCTTAGTATCATCTGCATACTTACTAATCCAATTTACCACACCATCATCCAGATCATTGATGTACATGACAAACAACAGTGGACCTAACACAGATCCCTGTGGCACCACACTCGTCACTGGCATCCAACCTGACAAACAACCATCCACCATTACTCTCTGGCATCTCCCATTCAACCACTGTTGAATCCATCTTGCTACTCCACCATTAATACCCAACCATTGAACCTTCTTAACCAACCTTCCTGAGGAATCTTTTCAAAGGCCTTACTGAAGTCCATATACACAACATCCACTGCTTTACCCTCAGCCGGGTACTGGAGCCGATGAGTGAGTCCCGAGCCGCTGAGCCCACATACACCCCTCCGTCCATTCCCTCATCCTCCCCCCACGACACCTCACCCCCTCCCACATACATCTCTCCCACCATTCCCTCATCCTCCCCCCACGACACCTCACACACTCCCAAATACACTGCCTCCCCTAACCCCACAAGGGGACTCCTTCACACACCCTACCCACACCTTCCCCGCCCCCACACCGCCCCAACAACCCTCTCCCCCCCCCCCACACACCTCCCCCCCCACATAACCTCCACCATCCCCCTCCCCACAACCCCCCTCTCCAACACACCCCCATTCCCCACACAACCCTCCCCACACACACACATCCACTAAACCCCTCCCCACCCACCCACCATCACCTCGCTCCGCCACACCCCTTCACAACCCCCCACACCCCATCTCCCCCACACCCCTCTCCCCCACACCCCCTCCCAACAACAACCCCCCCTTTCTCACACACCCCCCCATTGCACCACACGCTCCTCCACCACCACACCCCCCTCCCCACACACACCCTCCCTCGCACCCCCCTCCCCCACCCCCCCCCCCTCCATCCCCCACACTTCTAACTCCCCCACACCCCCAATATTGCATTAGGGAATGTGTTGCGTTGGGGGGACCCGGCCTCCCATGTGACAGGGGCCGGTCCCACTTCGTCTAGTACATAACTTAAACTTTGATCTTGGTATGTTCCGGTTTGTGCTGTCTTTCTATTTGCGCAAAAACGGATGGCGTAGCACTAGGTCACGCACAGTTCCCCTGTGTTCCGATCGGTTGAATGTCGTAAAAGTTAGCGTGAGCAGATTGATCTATGTCCTGCCGTTCAGCGCCGCGCGGATTCGTCTCTCCCCCTATCACGCATCGGGACGGTCCACCCCTTCCTGCGCCATCGCGTCTTTACTGGAGCTGGGGATGGCCAGCCGAAGTTCCAAACTGGACACAATTTTCGGAGGGACACGAATCAGCCCAGTCCCAACCAGCCCAGCCCCAAGCAGCACAGCCCCCCAAGCAGCCCAGCCCCAAGCAGCCCAGCCCCAAGCACCCCATCCCCAATCCAACGTCGGATACCCAGACGCAGCGTCGTCGGATACCCAGCCGAGCGTAAGAGACACGACCAAGCACAGCGTCGGATACCCTGCCCAGCCCAGAGTAGGATACCCTGTCCAGCCCAGGGTTGGATACCGAGTCCAGCCCGGTGTCGGAAATGTCGCCAAACGGAAAGCAGAGACTCTGATCCCGGCAGTGGAGAACGACCAACGACCAGCGACTGCTGTGAATCCCCATCGCACCGCCAATTCCAGCCACTATCCCTCTGGACCCCTCGCTGGCTCCTCCCCCTCTCACCTTGATATCCCCTTCTCCCCCATGGATCTTTCCCGCCATTTATCCGAACTCTCCCTTCCCTCTCCCCCCCTCCACACACCCCACACCCCCCCCCCCCCTCCGCCCGCACGCCCTCTTCTCCACAACATGCCCCCGCACATACACCCATCTCCCCCACGCCCACACCCACACTCCCCCTACAACAACCCCCCCCCCCCCCAAAACCCCGCCGCCACACCGGCCGGCCGCACAATCATCCGCCCCCAACCAACACAACGCCACAAATCCCCGCCCCCTACACCCCCCCAGCCGCCCGGACAACCCACTCCCCGCCACTACAATCACGCACTCCCGCCCCCACTCTTCCCTCCCACCGCCCACACACCCCTCCCGCCCAACACACACACGTCCCACCCGCCCTTCCCCCCGCCAAACACCCGCCTCCCCCACACCGCTGCTCCCCTAACACCACCCACGGCCTCCCTCCTACACTTCCTCGTCCACTCACACCCCATCCACCCCTCCCATTCCACACCACCCCGCCACTCATTCCACTTCCCTCCCACCTCCCCTCCCACACATGAACATAAGTAGGTGGGATGAGGGGAAATGACCAGCGCCTGCGCAGATGGGGCTATGGGTGAGTGGTGACATATTGCGTTGGGGTATGGTTTGCGTTGGGGAACGCGTGTGTGGTGGAATATTTCGTTGGGGAATGGGTTGTGTTGGGGGACCAGGCCTCCCGTGTGACTTGGACCCAACAATAAAATTGCATCACAATTCCAGCCACAGTCTGCCCAAGTGTAGAAGGATAAATCAACGTTTAAAATATATTTGCTCCTGACAAGTAAACTGCAAAGTTGACGACACACTGAGTAATGGAAGATGACATTTGAATAGTTTGCTCCTTTACGGCTATTTGGAAGGGTAAGCAAAACAGTGATCGCTATTCCAATTTTCGAGAAGACACTATGCAGCTCGTTCCGTTATGGGTAGATTGCATTTTGATCGCACCAAGATCGCCGGGGGACCTATGCGAGGATTTTGTTTGATGATTTTAGCTCTGCATTCAACACCATTGTGCTAGAGCTACTTCATTCCAAACTTTCCGAGTAGACTGTGCCTGGTCCACTCTATCGCTTGATCACCAGCATCCTGACAGACAGGAAGCAGCATGTGAGGCTGGGAAAACACATCTCGGACCCGCAAACCCTCAGCATCGGAGCACCGCAAGGCTGCGCAATCTCACCTCTCTACTATCTCTACACCAATGACTGCACCTCCACTGACATCTCGATCAAGCTTCTCAAGTTTGCGGGCGACACAACGCTGATTGGACTGATTCACGATGGGGAGGAATCTGCCTACAGTCACATCTGGCGTCCTGGTGCCATCGAAACAACTGGAGATTTTACGACATTGGAATTGATTGTAGACATTAGGAGAGCTCCCCGGCCCCTAACCCCACTCACCATCAACAACACCACAGTCATATCTGTGGAGTATTTTAAGCTCCTGGGAACCATCACCTACAGGGACCTTAAATGGGGGGCCACCACAGTCAAAAACGCACAACGGACTTCCTGCGGCACCTGAGGAAGCACAATCTGCCACAGGCAATGATGTTCCAGTACCATGCGGCCATCGTAGAGTCTGAACTCACCTTCTCCATCATGGTTGAATTTGGCTCAACACGAGGCTGCAGCGAATCGTCCGATCAACTGAGAAGGCTGCAACCTTCCTTCCATTAAAGAACTGTACACTGCAAGGGCCAGGAAACGACCGGGTAAGATCAACTCTGACCCCTCTCACCCTGGCCACGAACACTTTGAATCACTTTACCCTGGAAGGGGACTCCGGACTGTCAACGATGCCGCAGCCAAATATAATAACAGCTTTTTACACGAGTAGTAGCTCTACTCAATAACCAACAATCTGTAGCTTCCCTTTGCTCTGTGCGTGGACGTGGCGTCGAAGGACGAGAAGCTGAAGCAAAGAAGTAGAAGCCAAATAACCGAACGGAAACGAAGCCGAAAAGCCCAGTAACCGAAAGCGTACGAAGCCAATTAAACGAAAGAGTGGGACGCCTAAAAGCCAACTAATCGAAAGGGTGAGACGACTCAAAGCAAACTCACCGAACGTCCGCTATGCCGAAACACCAACTTACCGAAAGACTGCGTCGCCTACAAACCAACCGAATGCCCGCTCTGCAGAAACGTTAAAGAACGGACATGACGTCGCCGGAGCCCGTGGGGGACTGGGGGCTGGCCCGAAGGATGCGCTCCTTCGGCCGCTTACAACTTGGTGCTCCGGTTCTGAATGCCCAGTCACCTATGGCTTGTGTGGGAAAATGACAACCCTCCCTCCCGTCTCCACCAGCCAGTGATGTGATGGCCGCAGTAGTCTGGACCAATCGCTGACAAATCCCGCCCTCCGCGACGTCATGTCCATTATTTGACTTTTCTGCAGAGCGGCCATTCCGGGAGTTGGTTTGTTGGCGACGAAGACATTCGGTGAGTAGGCGTTTCGGCAGAGCAGCCTTTCGGTGAGTTTGCTTTTAGACGTCCCACCCTTTCGGTTAATTGGCGTTTCGGCTTCGCGGGCTTTCGGTTATTTGGTGTTTCGGCTTCGTTTCCGTTCGGTTATTTGGCCTCCATTTCTTTGCTTCGGCTTCTCGTCCTTCGACGCCACGTCCGGGTACAACCCCCCTCTCCCCCCCCCCCCCCCCCCCCCCCCCCCCCCCCCCCCCACAGACCGTTTCTACCTCCCCCCACGATTCAATAAACTGCAGCCGATTTTACTCCCAGCGACTGGGAAGTGTTGCACTTTGGGAGGTCAATGTATGGGGAATTGTAATGTTGGTGGCATGAGGGTTAACATATAACCATATAACCATATAACAATTACAGCACGGAAACAGATCATCTCGGCCCTTCTAGATCGTGCCGAACACTTATTCACCGCTAGTCCCATCTACCGGCACTCAGGCCATAACCCTCCATTCCTTTCCCGTCCACATAACTATCAAATTTAGTTTTAAATGATAAAATCGAACCAGCCTCCACCATCTCCACTTGAAGCTCATTCCACACAGCTACAACCCTCTGAGTAAAAAAGTCCCCCCTCATGTTACCCCTAAACTTCTGTCCCTTAATTCTCAAGTCATGTCCTCTTGTTTGAATCTTCCCTACTCTCAGTGGGAAAAGCTTATCCAAGTCAACTCTGTCTATCCTTCTCATCATTTGAAAGACCTCTATCAAATCCCCCCTTAACCTTCTGCGCTCCAATGAATAAAGACCTAACTCGTTCAACCTTTTTCTGCAATTTAGTTGCTGAAATCCAGGCAACATTCTAGTACATCTCTTCTGTACTCTCTCTATTTTGTTGGCATCCTTCCTATAATTAGGCGACCAAAATTGTACACCATTCCCCAGAACTGGCCTCATCAATGCCTTGTACAATTTTAACATTACATCCCAGCTTCTATACTCAATGCTCTGATTTAAAAAAGCCAGCACACCAAAAGCTGGTCCTTCCCACCTTTACCACCCTATCTACACGAGTTTCCACCTTCAGGGAACTGTGCACAGTTATTCCTAGATCCCTCTATTAAACTGCATTCTTCAATTCCCTACCATTTACCATGTACGTCCTATTTTGATGTGTCCTGCCAAGATGTAGCACCTCGCACTTATCAGCATTAAACTCCATCTGCCATCTTTCAGCCCACTCTTCCAAATGGCCTAAATCTCTCTGTAGACTTTGAAAATCAACTTCATTATCCACAACAACACCTATCTTAGTATAACCTGCATACCTACTAATCCAATTTACCACACCATCATCCAGATCGTTGATGTACATGACAAACAACAGTGGACCCAACACAGATCCCTGTGGCATACCACTAGTCACTGGCCTCCAACCTGACAAACAACCATCCACCATTTCTCTCTGGCATCTCCCATTCAGCCACTGTTGAATCCATCTTGCTACTCCACCATTAATGCCCAACAATCTTAACCAATCTTCCATGAAGAACCTTGTCAAAGGTCTTACTGAAGTCTATATATACAACATCCACTGCTTTACCCTCATCAATTTCCCGAGTAACCTCTTAAAAAAATTCAAGAAGATTTGTCAACCATGACCTTCCAGGCACAAATCCATGTCGACTGTTCCTAATCAGACCCTGTTTATCCAGGTGCTTATATATATTATCTCTAAGTATCCTTTCCATTAATTTGCCCACCACTGACGTCAAACTAACAGGTCTATAATTTCTAGGTTTACTCTTAGAACCCTTTTTAAACAATGGAACAACATGCACAGTACGCCAACCCTCGGGCACTATTTCCGTTTCTAATGACATTTGAAATATTTCTGTCATAGCCCCTGTTATTTCTACACTAACTTCCCTCAATGTCCTAGGGAATATCCTGTCAGGACCTGGAGACTTATCCACTTTTATATTTTTCAAGTGTCAATACTTCATCTTCTTTGATTCGAATAGTTTCCATAGCTACTCTACTTGTTTACCTTACCTCACATAATTCAATATCCTTCTCCTTGGTGAATACCGAGGAAAGGAAATTGTTCAACAGCTTCCCCATCTCTTTTGGCTCTGCAGATAGCTGTCCACTCTGACTCTCTAATGGACCAATTTTATCCCTCGTTATCCTTTTGTTATTAGTATAGCTGTAGGAACCATTTGGATTTACTTTCACCTCACTTGCCAAAGCAACCTCATATCTTCTTTTAGCTTTTCTAATTTCTTTGTTAAGATTCAAATTACATTCTTTATACTCCTCAACAGGTCCCAAAAAAAGAGAAATACAAGTAGCTAGAATGGTACCGAAGCCGTTTGGCATGCTTGCCTTCATTAGTCGGGCTTTGAATACAAAAGTCAGGAAGTTATGATACTGACCGATAACACTTTGAGTAGGTCATATGTTAAGGATTATGTGCGGTTCTTCTCGCCCACCGACAGCAATGGCTTCAAAGCTTCAGAGTGAGTGCAGAATAGATTCAACAGACTGCTTCCTGGATTGTCCTGCTTTGAGCACGAGAAGAACTAGGGCAAACTTGGAATGCTTTATCTGGAATACCGAGGGTTTAAAGCAGACTTGATAATACAACACTACGAGAGCCATTGATGGGATAGCAGGTTAGACACGGTTTCCACGGTGGAGGTGATTGTAGGGCATATCGTTAAGGTGAAATGGTCAGAGTTTAAAAGATGTACGCGAGCAGGTTTTTGTACAGAGGGTGACGGGTGCCTGGAACGTGATGTTGGGGATGGTGGTGGCAGCAAATATTAAAGTAGCAGCTAGAGGCTTTTAGAGCAGCACATGGATAGATAATTCAACATTACTCTATTGTGGGAACTGAGAATGCGAATAGAATAGGAAGTGTATAGAATAGGAATCATTACTTTAAAATATCTCTATTCTATAATAAAATAATACTCCCTATAATGGAGAATAACCAACTCTGCTGGCAGTTATTACACAATTCTATATTTAGAAGCAGCAAACGTGATCTGGCTAACATTGTTTGTTTAAATGACTGACGCTAATCTCAATTAATTTGCCTTGATTTGGCGCCATGTGGTTCTCTGGAGAATATGCTAGTAAGGTTAAAAAGCAAGCGCCCTGTCACATACTACTGGCAGGAAACGGCGGTTATCTCTGGTCATGAACGGGCCGGTCGTCAACCAGATCGAGAACGTGTTCTACCCAATCCTTGTCACCATTGGTGTTCCTGGTAAGCCCTTTACCTTTTTCTGACGATATTTCGCCGTCTAAACTTTACTGTTAAAACTAGATGTGCTATTACTTATTGCTTAAGTAACTAACATAATTATTGACATCTAAAATCTAAAATACACAATCGCATCTATGGCGGGGAGATACAGTGCGGTGTAGACAGGCAGATTAGTTCAAGTTATCCAAGCTTCTCATTCACTCCTTGAGGACGAAGGAACATTTTACGGCGCCGAGTTTACCTACAAACCCGCACTATTTCGGATCAGGGAAGAATCGGTACCACCTGGAAGAAACTGACACGGGGACATGCAGAACGTGTAAGATTCACACAGACAGGGTTGGTCTCTGCTGGCTTTCTATGTTCCATGACCCTGAGTGTTATATGTACCGTGATCGGAAAAGGCTATCGTCATGTTATTAGACATCAGCAATTAATCTATCGATTTTCATCCCAAGGAGATACACTCGATCCCCCGCCACGGCACATGTGCTGATGGCCTCATATTCATCGGTTCTGTCAGTCGACCACTAATTAACATGTGCCCGCCGTTGTTGTGTGATATCAATATGTAGCTGGTCCACATGTTTCTGAATCCATTGACGGTGTTGACAGAACCAGGCATGTAATAATTCTCCATCGCCAAATCGAAGTGAACTGATAGCGAATTAGGTGAATTCACCGCTACGATATAGAAGGCGGCAGGTTCGGCCCATCTGGCTTTTGTCGCGTCCAACTGCAATTGGAATTAATGGCTGATTTTGCTTATCACATGTTCTTCCAAATGTCCCCAACTTTTCTGCCAGAGGCCAATGCTGTGCCGGCATCGTGTTTGGATTAGTATCCGCATGTAGAAGGACACAGGAGCTGCGGGCTCGTGTTTGTGAATCACAGCGACGGAGACCGGGAGTGATCTTGACCTCCAACGTTTCCCGGGTGGAGTTTGTACGTTGTTCTCGGGACCAGGTTGATTACTTTAGTTTCCTCCGCATCCCAGAGATCAGAGAGTTAAATAGTAAGTTAATAATAATTAGTTTTCAAACACAACCCGTGTTGGTAAACTGGATTCTGTCATTGCTTCCACTGTGCAGGGAGTGCATGCGATTGTTGGAAAAATGGAACTGGTGACAACGGGTGATAAATGATCGGCAGGTCGGTGTGCTGGGGAACTATTATCATGCTGTATCAATCAGTCAATCTATCAAAAGCACAATAAGGCAACGTAATGAATGCAAAGCAAAGCAGACGTTGATGGCAAGGCTTTGACCAACGCAGGGGAAGGCATTGAAGGTAATGCATTAGAGGCAAGGCATTGATGGCATGATATTGAAGGCAAGTCAAGGACTCGAATGCAATTCATTGCAGTCAAGGAGACACATTGGCGGGAAGACTTTCATATGAAGAAAGACTGGATAGACTCGGCTTGTACTCGCGAGAATTTAGAAGATTGAGGGGGGATCTTATAGAAACTTACAACATTCTTAAGGGGTTGGACAGGCTAGATGCAGGAAGATTGTTCCCGATGTTGGGGAAGTCCTGAACAAGGGGTCACAGTTTAAGGATAAAAGGGAAATCTTTTAGGACTGAGATGAGATAAACATTTTTCACACAGAGTGGTGAATCTCTGGAATTCTCTGCCACAGAATTTAGTTGAGGCCAGTTCATTGGCTATATTTAAGAGGGAGTTAGATGTGGCCCTTGTGGCTAAAGGGGTCGGGGATATGGAGAGAAGGCAGGTACAGGACACGGAGTTGGATGATCAGCCGTGATCATATTGAATGGCGGTGCGGGCTCGGAGGGCCGAATGGACTACTCCTGCACCTATTGTATATGTTCCTATGTTTCTAAGACGAGGCAGGCGTTGATGTTTAGGCTTTTACGGCAGCATAAGGGAAATCATCGAAGGCAATGCATTAAATGCAAGACGTCATTGAGCGTGCGCATTAAAGGCAAAGCCAGGCAAGGCATTGAATGCAATCCTTGACGCCAAGGCAATGAATTGCAGGGGAGGCAAAGCAGGGCATTGAAAGCAAAGCAAGGCAATGAATGGAATTCAATGGCAATGCATGGCATTGAATTCAAAGGCAAGGTATGGCATTGAAGGGAAGGCAAGGTATTGAACCTACACTGAGAAGGTGCAAACTCCACACAAACAATTCCAGCATTCAGTATCGAACCTGGGACGCTGGAGCTATCAGGATTGCTCTCCATTTGCTTTGAGGGAAAAGGATGGTAAGAATTGTACGTCTTGTAAAGCAAATTGGGCCGGAGATTACACAGAGAGTGGTGAATCTGTGGAATTATCTGCCACAGAAGGTAGTTGAGGCCAGTTCATAGGCTATATTTAAGAGGGAGTTAGATGTGGCCCTTGTGGCTAAAGGGATCAGGGGGTATGGAGAGAAGGCAGGGATGGGATACTGAGTTGGCTGATCAGCCATGATCATATCAAATGGCGGTGCAGGCTCGAAGGGCCGAATGGCCTACTCCTGCACCTATTTTCTATGTTTCTATGTAAACAGAGGTGTAAATTGAATGAAACATTTGCAATCACATGCGCATCCTGAAATCATTCTGCGATTGATACTGGCATTCCTCTCGCTGTAGACACCTGTGCCGACATATCGATCTGAGATATAGAATCAAATAACGTTCGTTATAAAAAGTGTCAAAGTAACATGCTCCTTGAACAATCCAAGACGGTAATTGGTTTTAATTTCGTCTTTTCTACAGCAAACCTGTTGGCAATCGTCATTCTCTCCCGAGGAAAGTGTGGCCTCTCCAAATGTATCACCCGCTACCTGGTATCCATGGCCGTAGCTGATCTAATGGTTCTGATCTTCGAGGTAATTCTTTCAGAGATGGCAGGTGCCTATTATCCGTATTCATTCCTCAACTTATCTCACATTTGTAAGCTGCGTATTTTGTTTAATTGTATTTTCATTGATTGCTCTGTCTGGCTAACGGTGACGTTCACCTTCGATCGATTTATCACTATTTGTAATCAGAGTTTACGACCTAAATATTGTACAGAGAAAACTGCGGCTGTGGTGATAACAGTAACGTGTATCTTAAGTATTATTCAAAATATTCCACTATATATTTTCCTCGTTCCTCTGTACATAATTGACAACGTGGCTTGGTACTGTTGGGTATCATCAGATGTCTACACCACACCGATATGGGCTGCACTTTCTGTGTTCGAAACCATTTTAACCCCAGTTATACCAATGTTACTGATTATTCTACTCAACGCCCTGACAATCAAACACATTATACACGCTAATAGAGTGAGGCGTGGTCTCCGACAGGATAATAAGGCCGATAGCGGGTCAGATCAGGAGGTGGAGAACCGAAAGAAGTCCATCATTCTATTGCTGGCCATATCCGGTAACTTCGTACTACTGTGGATGGTGACGTTCGTGTGTTTCATGAGTGTAAACTTCCTGGACGTTCATCTTTTAGGGTCAGATTACAACGACGCATTCACCATTGCAGAACTGTCTGGATACATGCTGAGGGCTCTGGGTGCTTGCACCAACACCTTTATTTATGGGGTGTCCCAGAAAAATTTCAGGGAGGAATTTAAAAATGTGTTTAAGAGAATATTCATTTTAATTTCCAAATCAATTGCACGGTAAATCTGAAATTTCCTTTCGAAATTACGTCTTCTTTAAAATAGTGTTATTGCATCTTACTGTCCGAACGGCCGTTAGTAACTTCCACTCAATACCATCTACATCAGGATAATCCATTCAGCAATTAACCTACGCACGCCCATTCAATGTATCCGTAGATAGACACAAAAAGCTGGAGTAACCCAGCGGGACAGGCGACATCTAAGGAGAGAAGGAATGGGTGACGTTTCGGGTCGAGACCCTGTATGAAGAAGTGGCTCGACCCGAAACGCGACCCATTATTTCTCTCCAGAGATGCTGCCAGTCCCGCTGAGTTACTGCAGCTTTTTATATCTATCTCGCATTTAAACCAGTATCTACTGTTCCGTCTTACACTTTCAACATATCCATTTGAATTGAACTCAAATGACTAAGGCAATTTACGCAGTCAACTAATTGAGTCGTTAGGACGTGGAGAGGATCAGCTGGCCACGAGATAAATCCCCGCGGGGGCAGGGAGACCATGCGAAATCCGCACAGCATCAGTCGGCGGATCGCAAGGAGGAGCCTGCAGGTACATCAAGGATAGGCAGATTTGTAGAATGATGGCATTGTTTGTCAACTACAACACGTGACATAGAATAGCAATTATCAGGATAGATATCTTGCTAGAATTGAATCTGCATTTAATTGAGCGACGGGTCATTTATTGTAATTTAACCCAAGTACCTGTAGATGTTCGTTTACGTAAAGAGTGCACAATATGCTGGACTACCTCTGACGGTCAGGCAGCGTATGTGGGGAGGATAGATAGCTGACGTAATAACAAGGAACTACAGTAGATGGTTTATACCGAAGATGTTGAAGACATTCACCAGGTCGGGCAGCATCTATCGACAACATAGATAGTTGACATTTCTGGACGGAAAGCTTCTTCAAACTGAACAAGGTTTCGGAACCGAAAAGTCGCCTCTCCATGTTCGCAAGAGATGCTGCTGATCAACTGGGTTGATCCAGCATTTTGTAAATATCTATAAATGGGTGACGTTAGGGGTCGTGACCCTTCTCAGATACAGTAACGCCCTGAAATACAGCGTGCTCACAAATAACCAACTTTATTCTTACGAAAGGTCAAGGCGACATTTGGTGGCGCGGTGGTAGAGTTGTTGGCTCACAGCGCCAGATGCCCGTGTTTGATTCTGACATGCAGTGCCGTCTGAATGTTGTTTGCATGCCGGGTTGCTCTCACATTCCATAGATTTGTGAGTTTTGTAGGATATTGACGTGTGAACATTGCTCCTTGTGTTTAGCGATTAGGCGAGGCAGTGAGATAACATAGATCTAGTCTCACTCATCCGCCGGTACCACGAAGATGTTGCCGCCACTGGCTACCACCATCATATAGCCCGTCGCTGCTTATCGTAGAGGCATAGAGTGATGCAGTGTGGAAACAGGCCCTACGGTCCAACTTTATCACACCGGCTAACATGTCCCAGCTACACTACTTCCACCTTCCTACGCTTGGTCCATGTCCCTGCAAACCTGTCCTATCCATGTACCTGACTAACATTTTTATAAACGTTGTAATAGAACCAGCCCCAACTGCCTCATCTTGCAGCTAGCTCCAAACACCCACCACACTTTGTGTGAAAAGGTTACCAGTCACATTCCCATTAAATATTTTTCCCTTCACCTTCAAGTTTGACAATATCTTTCCTATAACGGTGCCCAGAACTGAACACAATATTCTAAATGCGGTATCATCAACGTATATACAACTGCAACATGACCTCGCAACTTCTATACTCAATACTGTGACTGATGAAATCCAACGTGCCAAAATATTTGTGACCACCTGATCGACCTGCAACTCGACCTTCAAGGAACCATGCACCTGCACTCCTAGATCCCCCTGCTCTACAACACTCCCCAGAGGCCTACCATTCGCTGTGTAAGTCATGTTCGACGTCCCAAAACGCAACATCTCACACTTCTCCGTATTAAATTCCATCAATCTTTCCTCAGCCCACCTGGCTAATCGATCCAGATCCTGCTGCAAACTTTCACAGCCATATTCACTATCTGCAAAACTATCCTCTTGTATATCATCTGCAAACTTGCTAACCTTGCCCTGTATCTTCTCATTCAAATCATTGGAGTAGATGACAAAGAGTAACGGGCCCAGCATCGAACCCTGAGGCACACCACTAGCCACAGTCCTCCAGCCTGAGAAGCAACGTTCCACCATCACTCTCTGTCCTTCCATGTGGCAAATTTGCTATCCATTCAGTTAAACCTCCTTGGATCCCGTGCGATCCAACATCCCAGATCGGCCTAGCATGCGGGATCTTGTCGAATCTTTGTCCAGACATCCCCTTCTTCACCATCACCCCGCCGGTTACAGCCAATGTGCATTGTTTTCATCGCCGCCCCCTGGCCTTGCTTGCCGGCCGACCGCACCGGCGACCCTTGCCTGGCAAACCGTCTGCCGACGGGAGGCATACATTGACTCAGCCGATCCTTGACTCTGCACCGGCCTGGAAGCATCAGCTTATCCCGGTTCCAAACTCTGGTCCCTGCAGCGGGCTCCACCTTGCCAGATCCGGCAACATCACATTGACTCACTCCCCTGCAGAATCTCTTGTGTCCCGCTGCTCTCACTGCCAACAGGGAACTTCAGCAATGGCGCCACCTTTACACTACCCGTCATTGCCCCTCCTATCTCAGTACCCATCATTTCTCCATCGAACTTCACCCTCGATCCTCCCCCCGATCCTCACAACACCACCCTGCCGCCATAATATCGAGGTATTATTTTGCCGTTCACGTCATCTGTGGAAAGGGGCTACCCCTCAAAGTGATGACATGTTTTCCCGCCTCCAACATTTCTCCGCCAATTGGCCTCATCCTGACGGCATTCGATCCACTCTGATCTTTGTTCTTTAGACCTGACGCCGCGAAATCAATAGTGTTGAATTACCTACGATCTTGACTCACGTTGATCTTACCTCTCTCAACGCACAGCTCTCCTCTCACTCAACCATAACCCGTCCATTGTCATTAAACTCGCAGACAAGCCGAACATGTGGCCATAATCGCTCAGACTCTTTCTGATCCAATCACCTCTAGCTTTCTGCTCCACAGCCTCCCAGCCACATACCTTAGCACCGCAAAGCCCGTTTTTTTAATCTCTTCCCGAAGATTCAATAAATTGCAGGCGGATTTACAAACCAAACTCAGAGCTCCCGTGGATTTTGAAGCAACAGCAACAAAGAGAAGCAGGAGAAAGCACTGATTGGCTCTAATCCAAGTGTGAGTATAAAGAATGTAAAAATAATCTTAAGAAAGAAATTTGAAAAGCTAAAAGAAGATATGAGGTTGCTATGGCAAGTAAGGTGAAAGTAAATCCAAAGGGTTTCTACAGCTATATTAATAGCAAAAGGATAACAAGGGATAAAATTGGTCCATTAGAGAGTCAGAGTGGACAGCTATCTGCAGAGCCAAAAGAGATGGGGGAGATATTGAACAATTTCATTTTCTTCGGTATTCACCAAGGAGAAGGATACTGAATTATGTGAGGTAAAGGAAACAAGTAGAGTAGCTATGGAATCTATGAGATTCAAAGAAGAGGAAGTACTAACACTTTTGAGAAATATAAAAGTGGATAAGTCTCCAGGTCCGGACAGGATATTCCCTAGGACATTGAGGGAAGTTAGTGTAGAAATAGCAGGGGCTATGACAGAAATATTTCAAATGTCATTTGCAACGGGAATAGTGCCGGAGTATTGGCGTACTGCGCATGTGGTTCCATTGTTTAAAAAGGGGTCTAAGAGTAAACCTAGCAATTATAGACCTGTTAGGTGGACGTCAGTGGTGGGCAAATTAATGGAAAGGATACTTAGAGATAATATGTATAAGCACCTGGATAAACAGGGTCTGATTAGGAACAGTCAGCATTGATTTGTGCCTGGAAGTTCATGTTTGACTAATCTTCTTGAATTTTTTGAAGAGGTTACTCGGAAAATTGATGAGGGTAAAGCAGTGGATGTTGTATATATGGACTTCAGTAAGGCCTTTGACAAGGTTACTCACGGAAGGTTGGTTACGAATGGTTGGGTATTAATTGTGGAGTAGCAAGATGGATTCAACAGTGGCTGAATGGGAGATGCCAGAGAGTAATGGTGGATGGTTGTTTGTCAGGTTGGAGGCCAGTGACTAGTGGGGTGCCACAGGGATCAGTGTTGGGTCCACTGTTGTTTGTCATGTACATCAATGATCTGGATGATGGTGTGGTAAATTGGATTAGTAAGTATGCAGATGATACTAAGATAGGTGGTGTTGTGGATAATGAAGTAGATTTTCAAAGTCTACAGAGAGATTTATGCCAGTTGGAAGAGCGGGCTGAAAGATGGCAGATGGAGTTTAATGCTGATAAGTGTGAGGTGCTACATCTTGCAGGACAAATCAACATAGGACGTACATGGTAAATGGTAGGGAATTGAAGAATGCAGGTGAACAGAGGGATCTGGGAATAACAGTGCACAGTTCCCTGAAAGTGGAAGCTCATGTAGATAGGGTGGTAAAGAAAGCTTTTGGTGTGCTGGCCTTTAATAAATCAGAGCATTGAGTATAGAAGTTGGGATGTAATGTTAAAATTTTACAAGCCATTGGTGAGGCCAATTCTGGAATATGGTGTACAATTTTGGTCGCCTAATTATAGGAAGGATGTCAACAAAATAGAGAGAGTTCAGAGGAGATTTGTTAGAATGTTGCCTGGGTTTCAGCAACTAAGTTACAGAGAAAGGTTGAACAAGTTAGGGCTTTATTCTTTGGAGCGCAGAAGGTTAAGGGGGGACTTGATAGAGGTCTTTAAAATGATGAGAGGGATAGACAGAGTTGACGTGGATAAGCTTTTCCCACTGAGATTAGGGAAGATTCAAACAAGGGGACATGACTTGAGGATTAAGGGACAGAAGTTTAGGGGTAACATGAGGGGGAACTTCTTTACTCCGAGAGTGGTGGCTGTGTGGAATGAGCTTCCAGTGAAGGTGGTGGAGGCAGGTTCGTTTTTATTATTTAAAAATAAATTGGATAGTTATATGGACGGGAAAGGAATGGAGGGTTGTGGTCTGAGCGCAGGTATATGGGACTCGGGGAGAATACGTGTTCGACACGAACTAAAAGAGTCGAGATGGCCTGTTTCCGTGCTGTAATTGTTATATGTTATATGGTTATATGACAGGGTTGGTCTCCGCTGGCGTTCCATGCTCCATGTTCTACAAGTGTTCTATGTCCGGTGATGGGAACTGGCTACCATCGTGTTATTAGAGATGAGCAATTAATCAGAGAAGGCAAAAACAGGAAAGCAGACTATTATCTAAATGGTGGCCGATTAGGAAAGGGGGAGATGCAGCGAGACCTGGGTGTCATGGTACACCAGTCATTGAAGGTAGGCATGCAGGTGCAGCAGGCAGTAAAGAAAGCGAATGGTATGTTAGCTTTCATTGCAAAAGGATTTGAGTATAGGAGCAGAGAGGTTCTACTGCAGTTGTACAGGGTCTTGGTGAGACCACACCTGGAGTATTGCGTACAGTTTTGGTCTCCAAATCTGAGGAAGGACATTATTGCCATAGAGGGAGTGCAGAGACGGTTCACCAGACTGATTCCTGGGATGTCAGGACTGTCTTATGAAGAAAGACTGGATAGACTTGGTTTATACTCTCTAGAATTTAGAAGATTGAGTGGGGATCTTATAGAAACTTACAAAATTCTTAAGGGGTTGGACAGGCTAGATGCAGGAAGATTGTTCCCGATGTTAGGGAAGTCCAGGACAAGGGGTCACAGCTTAAGGATAAAGGGGAAATCCTTTAAAACTGAGATGAGAAGAACGTTTTTCACGCAGAGAGTGGTGAATCTCTGGAACTCTCTGCCACAGAGGGTAGTTGAGGCCACTTCATTGGCTATATTTAAGAGGGATTTAGATGTGGCCCTTGTGGCTAAGGGGATCAGGGGGTATGGAGAGAAGGCAGGTACGGGATACTGAGTTGGATGATCAGCCATGATCATATTGAATGGCGGTGCAGGCTCGAAGGGCCGAATGGCCTACTCCTGCACCTAATTTCTATGTTTCTATGTTTCTATGTTTCTAATCTATCGATTTCCCTCCCAAGGAGAGAAAGACGACCTCCTGCCACGGCACATCTGCTGATGCGCCTTGTATTCAACGGTTCTGTCGGTCGCCCACTAATTAACATGCCCGTAGATGTTGTGTGATGCCAATATGTTGCTCGTGCTGATGCGTTTGACTCCATTGGTGATGTTCACGGAAGCAGGATTGTAATAATTCTCCATCGCCAAATCGAAGCGGACTGATAGCGAATTAGATGAATACAGCCCTTACCATATAGAAGTCGGCAGGTTCGTTCCATCTAGCTTGCGTCGCGTCCAGCTGCAATTGGATTCACCCGCTGCTTTTCCTTTTCACATGCCTTCCCAATTTCCCCAAAGTATCTGCCTGGGGCCGATACACTGGCGATAACGGATATTGACAAGTAAACTGGAATCTGCAATTTATTCTGATGTGCAGGTTGTGGATGCGATTGTTCAAAACAAAGAGAATTGGTGTGAACGGGTGATAAATGATCGGCAGGTGACGGAGGGCCGAGGACTGTTACCAACCAATCAATCAATCAATCAATCAATCAATCAATCAATCAATCAATCAATCAATCAATCAATCAATCAATCAATCAATCAATCAATCAATCAATCAATCAATCAATCAATCAATCAATCAATCAATCGATCTATCAATCATACAATCAATCAATCAATCAATCAAATCAAATCAATCATCAATCAATCAATCAATCAATCAAATCAATCAATCATCAATCAATCAATCAATCAATCAATCATTCAATCAATCAATCAATCAATCAATCAATCAATCAATCAATCAATCAATCAATCAATCAACCAACCAACCAACAACCAAACAAAACAACGAACCAACCAAAAGGCAATGAAGGCAAAGCAAATCAGGCGTTGATGGCAAGGCGAGGCAGGGCATCGAAGGCAACGCATCCAAGCAAGGCATTGAATGGAATTCATCAAATACAATGCATTGAACGGAAGGCGAGGCATTGAACCAATCAATCAGTCACGCAGGCAAACCAACGTGAACACAGGAAAAAGGCACAAACTTCACACGTACAACACCAGTAATCAGCAGCTAACCTGCGATGCTGGAGCTACCAAGAAGTAGCCACTGCTGTTTATTTTCTTTGAGGATAAAGGGTGGTAAAATATTGTGTGCCTTATAAAGCAAATCTGGTCGGAAATGAAGGTTAACAGTGGCGTTATTTGCAACATTTGCATTCATATGCGCATCCTGAAATCAATCACAAATTGATACCGAGTAATGTATGGGCAGCCATTCCTCTTACCGCAGACATCTGTGCCGAACATCTCGATGCGAGATACAGAATCAAATAATCCACTCACTTTCGTATTAAGAAGTGTCAAACTAACGTGCTCCTGGAACAATGAAGGATGGTCATTGGTTTAAACTTCGTCTTATCTACAGCTAACCTGTTGGCAATCTTCATTCTGTCCCGGGGAATGTTTGGTCTCTCCAAATGTATCACCCTCTACCTGGTATCCATGGTCGTAGCTGATATAATGGTTCTGATTTTCTAGGTAATTCTCTCTGAAATATCAGGTGCATATTTTCCGTACACATTCCTCAACTTATCTGATATCTGTAAGCTTCGTATTTTGTTTAATTGTATTTCCATCGATCGCTCTGTCTGGCTAACGGTGTATTTCACCATCGATCGATTTATCACTATTTGTAATCAGAGTTTACGAGTAAAATATTGCACTGAGAAAACTGCGGCTTTTGGTGACAGCATTAACGTGTACATTCCAGTGTATATTTTCTTCGTACCGCTATACACAATTGACAACTTGGCTTGGTGCTGGTGATTACTTTTCTACAGGGAACTGAGAATGCAAATGGAAGTGTGTAGAATACGAATAATGACTTACAATTATCTCTATATTCTATAATATAATATAATAATATAGTCCCTATTTTAGATATTAACCAACTCTGCTGGTTTACAGTTATTATGCAATTCTATAATCAGAAGTAGCAGGTGTGATGTTGCTAACTTTGTTTGTTTAAATGACTGACACTAATCTCAATTAATTTGCCTTGATTAGGCGTCATATGGTTTCTCTGGAGAATATGTTAAAAGCATCTTAACGAGTCGTTAAAAGCATGTTATCTTTAAAAGCAAGAGACCTGTCATACCATGGGTAGGAAACGTGATTATCCCTGGTCATGTACGGGCCGGTCGTCAACCAGGTAGAACGCGTGTTCTACCCTATCCTTGTCATCGTTGGTGTTCCTGGTAAGCACTTTATAATTGTCTGCCGATATTTCGCCGTCTCGGCCTTACTGTTAAAAAATAGACGTGCTAGTATTTGTTGCTTGGGTGACTGAAACAATGATTGACACCGGACATCTAAAATGCACAATCGCTTCTATGGCCGGTTATTCCAGTGCCATGTAGACAGACACATTTATTCTATGTTAACCCAGTGTCTCATTCACTGCTTGCGCGCGAGGGACATTTTTTTACGGCGGCGAGTTTACCTACAAGCCCGCAGGTATTTCGGATGAGGGAAGATTCGGTAACACCTGGAGGAAGCTGATGCGGGGACATGCAGAACGTGTAAGATGCACACAGACCGGGTTGTTCTCTGCTGGCTTTCTATGTTCTATATTATACAATTGTTCTATGTCCTGTGATCGGAAATGGCTATCATCATGTGATTATAGATGAACAATTAATCTATCGATGTCCCTCTCAAGGAGATATAGACGACCCCCTGCCAATGGGGTATATGCTAATGGCCTCGTATTCACCGGTTCTGTCGGTCGCCCAGTAATTTATATTTGCCCGGAGATGTTGTGTGATACCAATGTGCAGCTGGTGCAGATGCGTCTGTGCCCATTGGCGCTGTTCACAAACTAGGACTGTGATAAGTCTCCATCGCCAAATAGAAACGGACTGATATCGAATTGGACGAACACAGATCCTCCGATGTAGAAGGCGGCAGGTTCGGTCCCTCTAGCTTGTGTCGGCTCCAACTACAATTGGATTGAATCTACAATTCACTACAATTGGATTCATCGGCTGATTTTCCTTTACAAATGCACTTCTCAATTTCCCAAAAAATTCTGCCAGAGGCCGATTCACTGCAGACAACGTATGAGTATCCGACCAGCCGGCAGTATTTCGCAAGTAGAAGGACATCGAGGCTCCAGTATGCAGTATGAAGTATGCAGATGATACAACGGTGATTGGCCTCATCAGCAACAACGATGAGCTGGCCTACAGGGAGGAGGTCCAGCACTTAGCAGCATGGTGCGCTGACAACAATCTGGCCCTTAACTCCAAGAAGACCAAGGAGCTCATTGTAGACTTCAGGAAGTCCAGAGGCGGCACGCACACCCCCATCCACATTAACGGGACGGAGGTGGAACGTGTTTCTAGCTTCAGGTTCCTGGGAATCAACATCTCCGATGACCTCTCTTGGACCCACAATACCTCTACTCTGATCAAGAAGGCTCATCAGCGTCTCTTCTTCCTGAGGAGACTGAAGAAGGTCCATCTGTCTCCTCAGATCCTGGCGAACTTCTACCGCTGCACCATCGAGAGCATCCTTACCAACTGCATCACAGTATGGTATGGCAACTGCTCTGTCTCCGACCGGAAGGCATTGCAGAGGGTGGTGAAAATTGCCCAACGCATCACCGGTTCCTCGCTCCCCTCCATTGAGTCTGTCCAAAGCAAGCGCTGTCTGCGGAGGGCGCTCAGCATCGCCAAGGACTGCTCTCACCCCAACCATGGACTGTTTACCCTCCTACCATCCGGGAGGCGCTACAGGTCTCTCCGTTGCCGAACCAGCAGGTCGAGGAACAGCTTCTTTTCCGGCGGCTGGCACTGAACTAAACAAGGCAAGTACCTCGGTGACTGCCAATCACCCCCCCCCCCCCCCCCCCCCCAATTCCGACACTTATTATTTATTTTTTTTATTCAAATCGTTTGCTATGTCGCTCTTCAAGGGAGATGCTAAATGCATTTCGTTGTCTCTGTACTGTACACTGACAATGACAATTAAAATTGAATCTGATCTGAATCTGAATCTCCATCGAAGGACAAAAGCTCGCACTTCCGTTTTACAGTGGCCCGGGTTTGATCCCGACCTCCAGCGTTTCCCGGGTGGAGTTTGTACATTTTCCTCGCGACAACGTTGATTCATACATCAGGTCTGGTTTATTCCGCATCCTAAAGATCCTGGGTGGCATTGGCATTGAAGGCAAGGCAAGGCAAGGCAAGGCATTGAATGCAATCCATTGAAGTTAAGGGAAGACATTGATGGGAAAGCAAGACTGAGCATTGAAAGGAAGACAAGGCATTGAATGGAATTCATTGAAGGCAAGGCGAGGCATCGAAAGGCAGGGAAGGCATTGAATCAAGCAAGCAGTCACGCAGGCATGCCAACGTGAACACAGGTAAAAGGTGCAAATTCCACACAATTTTTACCAACGGCGGTAAATATTGTACGCCTTATGAAGCAATTGCGGTCAGGTTAACAGGGGCGTTATTTGGATGCAACATTTACATTCACATGCGCATCCTGAAATCAATCTGTGATTGTCACCGATGAATTTCCGGGTGGACATTCCCCTGCCGAACACCTCGATGCGAGATAAAATATCATATATTCCACTCACTTTCGAACGAAGATGTGTCAAACTAACGTGCTCCTGGAACATTAAAATATAGTCATTGGTTTTAATTAGTTTTAATTTCGTCTTTTCTACAGCTAACCTGTTGGCAATCGTCATTCTCTCCCGGGGAAAGTGTGGTCTCTCCAAATGTATCACCCGCTACCTGGTATCCATGGCCGTTGCTGATCTAATGGTTCTGATCTTCGAGGTAATTCTTTCAGAGATGGCAGGTGCCTATTATCCGTATTCATTCCTCAACCTATATCACATTTGTAAGCTGCGTATTTTGTTTAATTGTATTTCCATTGATTGCTCTGTCTGGCTAACGGTGACGTTCACCTTCGATCGATTTGTCACTATTTGTAATCAGAGTTTACGAGTAAAATATTGCACTGAGAAAACTGCAGCTGTGGTGATAACAGTAACGTGTATCTTGAGTATTATTCAAAATATTCCAGTGTATATTTTCCTCGTACCTCTGTATATAATTGATAACGTGGCTTGGTACTGTTGGGTACCAACAGATGTCTACGCCACACCGATAGGGGCAGCACTTTCGGTCATGGAAACCATTGTAACCCCAGTTATACCAATGTTACTGATTATTCTCCTAAACGCCCTGACAATCAAACACATTATACACTCCAATAGAGTGAGGAGTGGCCTCCGACGGGATAACAAAGCCGGGAGCGGCGCAGATCAAGAGGTGGAGAACCGACGGAAGTCCATCATTCTATTGCTGGCCATATCCGGTAACTTCGTACTACTGTGGATGGTGACCTTCGTGTGCTTCATGAGTGTAAACTTCCTAGACGTTCATCTTTTAGGGTCAGATTACAACGACCCATTCACCATTGCAGAACTGTCCGGATACATGCTGAGAGCCGTGAGTGCTTGCACCAACACCTTTATTTATGGGGTGTCCCAGAACAAATTCAGGGAGGAATTTAAAAATGTAATTAAGAGCCCATTCGTTTTGTTGTTCAAATCAATAAAGTGTCTGTAATGTCACTGTGAATCTGAAAATTCCTTTCGAAATGACGTCTTCTTCTATATTGTGTTATTGCATCTTACTGTTTGAGAGGCCGTTCCGACCTCCCAATCAATGCCGAACGTCAGGATAACCGCTTCAGACAATTTAGCCGACGAATGCCCATTCAATGTGTCCGAAGATAGACACGAAATGCTGGAGTAACTCAGCGGGACAGGCAACATCTCAGGTGGGAAAGAATGGGTGATGTTTCGCGTCGGGATCGTGTCTTAAGGAGGGTCTCGGCTGAAACGCCACCATTCTTTCTCTCCACAGATGCTGCCTGTCCCGCTGAGTTACTCCAGCTTTTTTTTGTCTATCTTCCGTTTAAACCAGCATCTGCAGTTCCTTCCTACATATTCATTGTATCAGGGGTGTATTATAGACCGCCAAATGGGGAGCGAGAATGGGAAGAGCAAATATGTAAGGAGATTGCAGATATTAGTAGTAAGCACAAGGTAGTGATTGTGGGAGATTTCAATTTTCCACACATAGACTGGGAAACACAATCTGTAAATGGGCTGGATTGGTTGGAGGTTGTAAAATGTGTGCAGGATAGTTTTTTGCAGCAATACATAGAAGTACCTACTAGAGAAGGGGCGGTGCTGGACCTCCTGTTAGGAAATGAGATGGGTCAAGTGGCAGAGGTATGCGTTGGGGAGCAGTTCGGGTCCAGTGATCACAATACCATTAGTTTCAATATAATTATGGAGAGGGACAGAACTGGACCTAGGGTTGAGATTTTTGATTGGGACAGTTTGTTTTATGGGAAAGATGTGGAAGAGAAATGGAGTACATTTAAAGGTGAAATTTTAAGAGTACAGAATCGTTATGTCCCTGTTCAGTTGAAAGGAAATCGTAAAAATTGTAAAGAGCCATGGTTTTCAAGGGAAATTGGACACTTGGTTCGGAAAAAGAGGGAGATCTACAATAATTCTAGGCAGAATGGAGTAAATGAGGTGCTTGAGGAGTATAACGAATGTAAAAAGAATCTTAAGAAAGAAATTAGAAAAGCTAAAAGAAGATATGAGGTTGCTTTGGCAAGTAAGGTAAAAGTAAATCCGAAGGGTTTCTACAGCTATATTAATAGCAAAAGGATAACGAGGGATAAAATTGGTCCATTAGCGAGTCAGAGTGTAGCTCTGCAGAGCCAAAAGAGATGGGGGAGATATTGAACAGTTTCTTTTCATTGGTATTCACCAAGGAGAAGGATATTGAATTATGTGAGGTAAGGGAAACAAGTAGAGTAGCTATGGAAACTATGAGATTCAAAGAAGAGGAAGTACTGACACTTTTGAGAAATATAAAAGTGGATAAGTCTCCAGGTCCGGACAGGATATTCCCTAGGACATTGTGGGAAGTTAGTGTAGAAATAGCAGGGGCTATGGCAGAAATATTTCAAGTGTCATTAGAAACGGGAATAGTGCCGGGGGATTGGCGTACTGCGCATGTTGTTCCATTGTTTAAAAAGGGGTCTAAGAGTAAACCTAGCAATTATAGACCTGTTAGTTTGACGTCAGTGGTGGGCAAATTAATGGAAAGAATACTTAGAGATAATATATATAAGCATCTGGATAAACAGGGTCTGATTAGGAACAGTCAACATGGATTTGTGCCTGGAAGGTCATGTTTGACTAATCTTCTTGAATTTTTTGAAGATGTTACTCGGGAAATTGATGAGGGTAAAGCAGTGGATGTTGTGTATATGGACTTCAGTAAGGCCTTTGGCAAGGTTCCTCATGGAAGGTTGGTTAAGAAGGTTCAATGGTTGGGTATTAATGGTGGAGTAGCAAGATGGATTCAACAGTGGCTGAATGGGAGATGCCAGAGAGGTGGATGGTTGTTTGTCAGGTTGGAGGCCAGTGACGAGTGGGGTGCCACAGGGATCTGTGTTGGGTCCACTGTTGTTTGTCATGTACATCAATGATCTGGATGATGGAGTGGTAAATTGGATTAGTAAGTATGCAGATGATACTAAGATAGGTGGGGTTGCGGGTAATGAAGTAGAGTTTCAAAGTCTACAGAGAGATTTATGCCAGTTGGAAGAGTGGGCTGAAAGATGGCAGATGGAATTTAATGCTGATATGTGTGAGGTGCTACATCTTGGCAGGACAAATCAAAATAAGACGTACATGGTAAATGGTAGGGAATTGTAGAATGTAGGTGAACAGAGGGATCTGGGAATAACTGTGCACAGTTCCCTGAAAGTAGAATCTCATGTAGATAGGGTGGTAAAGAAAGTTTTTGGTGTGCTGGCCTTTATAAATCAGAGCATTGAGTATAGAAGTTGGGATGTAATGTTAAAATTGTACAAGGCATTGGTGAGGCCAATTCTGGAGTATGGTGTACAATTTTGGTCGCCTAATTATAGGAAGGATGTCAACAAAATAGAGAGAGTACAGAGGAAATTTACTAGAATGTTGCCTGGGTTTCAGCAACTAAGTTACAGAGAAAGGTTGAGCAAGTTAGGGCTTTATTCTTTGGAGCGCAGAAGGTTAAGGGGGGACTTGATAGAGGTTTTTAAATGATGAGAGGGATAGACAGAGTTGACGTGGAAAAGCTTTTCCCACTGAGAGTAGGGAAGATTCAAACAAGGGGACATGACTTGAGAATTAAGGGACTGAAGTTTAGGGTTAACATGAGGGGGAACTTCTTTACTCAGAGAGTGGTGGCTGTGTGGAATGAGCTTCCAGTGAAGGTGGTGGAGGCAGGTTCGCTTTTATCATTTAAAAATAAATTGGATAGTTATATGGACGGGAAGGAAATGGAAGGTTATGGTCTGAGCGCAGGTATATGGGACTAGGGGAGAATATGTGTTCGGCACGGACTAGAAGGGTCGACATGGCCTGTTTCCGTGCTGTAATTGTTATATGGTTATATGTCATATGTTTAATCTAGTAGGTTTTCCAGAATCTTGGATCGTATTCATTAATACTCCAACACATTTCAAAACATGAAATTACTGGTGCTGGTTTCTACAAGAGATACAAAGTTCTAGAATAGCTCAGCAGGTCAAGCACCATCAAACAAGCTGCTACACTTGCTGACTTATAACAGCACTATGTACACTAATTATGTCTGACTCAGTCCAGAGGAGGTCCCGACCCAATTTGTCATGTATCCTTTCCCCCTCTACAGATGCTGCATGATCTGCTGAATTCCTCAGGCACTTTGTGTTTTGCACAGTTTTAAATCATTGTTTATAGATGATATGTAGAATATCAATAAACATTCCCGTTAACGCACTATCACCAACCCCACAGTCAACAATGGACCATTGTGGGTTCCACCTTTCCTTGATCATCGTTGCTTTTTGCATATTTTTCGTTCATTTCTTCTATAATAATAATAATAATAATAATAATAATAAATTCTATTTATTGGGCGCCTTTCAGACATCTCAGGGACACCTTACATAGGTTAACAGGAAATATAAACATATAATCAGAATAAAATAAATAATAAAGACATCACAGAAACTCAAATTAAAAACAGAATTCAGTCCAAAAACAAAAATCAAAAACACAATGTGAAGAGAGAGCAACGGCAGCTAAAGCGCGCCAGCGTCCACTCTCCCTTCACGGCAGCCATCTTGGACAAAGACTTCCATGTCTCTCGTTTCCCTTTCCCCTGACACTCAGTCTGAAGAAGGGTCTCGACCCAAAACCTATTCCTTCTCTCCAGAGGTGCTGCCTCGCCCGCTGAGTTACTCCAGAATTTTGTGTCTATTCCATTTAACCAGGTACATTTAAACAGAGCACTAGCAGCAGAACGAGGCAAGTTTCAAGGAAGCATAGATGGGGAGTGGGGCCCGGGTGAGTTTTAAGGGAGACTGGTTAACTCAGGACGAGCTGATTGTCATAGGAATATGTAGAGTGAGGGACAGATACAATGACAATCTTGATTCCTGCATCATCACAAGCTTATAGACACAATCAGCACACATAATCACATCAGACCCTAGTTCTGCAATCCAGTGAAAAGGAAAAGACGAGTTGGGCATTGAGTAGAAGTGTCGGGAAGACACGATGCAGATTTTTAGCACTTTGGTTAGACCTCATTTGGAGTATTGTGTGCAGTCGTGGACACCCCAATATAAGAAGTATGTCGAGGCCTTGGAGAGAAGCACTAGATGTTTACCAGAATGATGCCTGGATTACAGGGAATTAGTATCCGAAGAGGATGGACAAACTTGGATAGTTTCCTCTGGACTGCCGGATGAGGAGAGACCAAATGGAAGTAGATAAAATTAAGAGAGCTCTAGAGTAGAGAGAACCCTTTTCTATGGTAGAAATATGAAAAGCTTCATGGTGAGGAGACAAAATGTAAAGGAGATGTGCAGGACAAGCGAGGGTGGTTGGTGCCTGGAATGCACGACCAGGTGGTGGTGGATGCAGGTCCAATACTGGTGTGTATGGGCTTATAGACAGGCACGCCATGGTCACATGCAGGCAGATGAGATTAGTCTATCTTGGCATCATGTTTAGCACAGACATTGTGGGCCAAAGGGCCTGCTCCAGTGTTGTGCTGTGCTGTTCTATGAGTGTGGAAATTTAGCACCAGAATGCTAAAGGAAGAATGGCAACTAAGAGTAGGAAGGAACTGCAGATACCAGTTTAAACCAAAGATAGTTTGACTTCTCTAACTTCAAGTAACCCTTGCTTTCCCTCTCTCTCCACCCATCGCCCTTCCCAGAACTCCGACCAGTTTGATTGTCCCTGATAACATTTTATCTCTGTTTGCTTTGTTGTAACCTTTTCCTAGCTAACAATGATCTATTCAACATTTTCCTTGTCACTTCACCCCCTTTGATGTCTCGTTCTCACACCTTACACTTCCTTATCTCTGTAATCCCCTCCCTTGACTCTCAATCTGAAGAAGGATCTCGACCCGAAACATCACCCATTCCTTCTCTCCAGAGATGTTGCCTGTCCCACTGAGGTACTCCAGCATTTTGTGTCTATCAATTGTGACTGAGATCCTGTTGCGTTTAAAGGAACAGGGAAATCAGCACATGATGTGGCAAATTGAATGCTCCTGGTGTGGGTTTGTAGGTTTACTGGCTTCTGTAAAATTGCCATCAGTGTGTAGGGAGTGGATGGGAAAGTGGAATAACTTAGAACTGATGCAAATGCGTGATCGATGATTAGCATGGGCTTTGTGGAGCAATGGGCCTGTTTCCGTGCTGTATACCTAAACTAAAATAAACCCATCTATGCAATGTATCAACAGGCTTCTGATGAGAGAGATACTGTTGAATTTCGCATTATGAGTTCGGTATTGAATGTATTCTGTCCAAATTTTGTGACTCAGTGGAAAATCAAAATGCAGTTTTTACACAATACAATTGGAAATGCACTTTTACCATTGTTTAAGTTTCTGACAGATCTTTGTAATGCAATGTTGTAATAAAAGGCGGTGCAGCGATATTGCTGACTTACAGCACCAGAGACCCGGGTTCGATCCTGACTACGGGAACTGTCTGTACGGAGTTTGTACATTTTCCCCATGACCTCCGTGGGTTTTCTCAGAGATCTTCGGTTTCCTCACACACTCCAAAGACATACAATTTTGTAGATAATTAGCTTGGTTTAAATATAAATTGGCCCTAGTGTGTGCAGAATAGTGTTAATGTGCGGGGATCGCTGGTCGGTGCGGGCTCGGTGGGTCGAAGGGCCGGTTTCTGTGCTGTATCTCCACAAATAAAAACTAAAACTAAAACAATCTTCTTCTCTCTTTCAGGATATTAAAAATATTCTTGGCCGGTAAGTGCTTTATTGTCCATATTTTTCTGACAATTATATATTCTGTGATTGAACTCATTCCACCTGTAGTCCTTTGCATTGTTGGATACAAATGCCAGGCAAAGTGAATGATTACTTGGTTCATTGGAGCAAAAAATTGTAGGGGTTGGAAATCCAGAACATAAAGAGGAGACACTGAAATGCAGATGCTGAAATCTTGAGCAAAACACAGGGTGGTGGAGGAACTCAGCGGCATCTGTGGAGGGAATGGACAGGTGACATTTCGGGTTAGGACCCTTCTTCATACTGATTGTAGTAGCAGGGAGAAAGCTGAGAATGAGTAGTGTGTGGACAAAGCCTGGTGAGTGATAGGTGGATACAGTTGGGGTGGGGGTTTTGATTGGCAGTGGAATAAGCAACACAGGCTCGAGATAAAAAGGAAACAAACATGTTGTCGGATAAGAAGAGAAGATGGGTGAAATGCAAAGCAAAAGGGAGGGATCTAGATGGAAGAACAGGCATTTCAGCCCACAATGACTATGCCATACATGGAGGACATTTAAAGGGGAAATTTTAAGAGTACAGAATCTTTATGTTCCTGTTCGGTTGAAAGAAAACAGTAAAAATTGGAAAGAGCCCTGGTTTTCAAGGGAAATTGGACATCTTGTTCGGAAAAAGAGGGAGATCTACAATAATTATAGGCAGCATGAAGTAAATGAGGTGCTTGAGGAGTATAAGGAATGTAAAAAGAATCTTAAGAAAGAAATTAGAAAAGCTAAAAGAAGACATGAGGTTGCTTTGGCAAGTAAGGTGAAAGTAAATCCAAAGGGTTTCTACAGCTGTATTAATAGCAAAAGGATAACGAGGGATTGATTTGGTCCATTGGAGAGACAGAGTGGACAGCTATCTGCAGTGCCAAAAGAGATGGGGGAGATATTGAGCATTTTCTATTCTTCGGTATTCACCAAGGAGAAGGATATTAAATTATGTGAGGTAAGAAACTAGTAGAGTAGCCATAGATACTATGAGTTTCAAAGTAAAAGAAGTACTGACACTTTTGAAAAATATAAAAGTGGATAAGTCTCCAGGTCCTGACAGGATATTCCCTAGGACATTGAGGGAAGTTAGTATAGAAATAGCCGGGGCTATGACAGAAATATTTCAAATGTCATTAGAAACGGGAATAGTCCCCGAGGATTGGCGTACTGCGCATAACCATATAACCATATTTAAAAAAGGGTTCTAAGACGGAAACATGCCATCTCGACCTTTCTAGTCCGGGCCGAACACATAATCTCCCCTAGTCCCATATATCTGCGCTCATATCACAACCCTCCATTCCCTTCCCATCCAACATATTTATCCAGGAAGGTCATTTTTGATAAAACGCGTGAATTTTTTCCATTGTTTTGGGGGTTCTAAGAGTAAACCAGTGGATGTTGTCTATATGACCTTAGTAAGGCCTTTGACAAGGTTTTTCAGGGCAAATTAATGGAAAATATACTTAGAGTTAATATATACAAGCATCTGGATAAACAGGGTCTGATTTGGAACAGTCAACATGGATTTGTGCCAGGAAGGGCATGTTTGACTAATCTTCTTGAATTTTTTGAAGAGGTTACAAGGGAAATTGACGAGGGTAAAGCAGTGGATATTGTCTATATGGACTTTAGTAAGGCCTTTGACAAGGTTCCTCATGGAAGGTTGGTTAAGAAGGTTCAACTGTTGGGTATAAATGCAGGAGTAGCAAGATGGATTCAACAGTGGCTCAGTGGGAGACGCCAGAAGATAATGGTGGATGGCTGTTTGTCGGGTTGGAGGCAGGTGACTAGTGGGGTGCCTCAGGGATCTGTGTTGGGTCCTTTGTTGTTTGTCATGTACATCAATGATCTGGATGAAGGTGTGGTAAATTGGATTAGTCTGTATGCAGATGATACCAACATAGGGGGTGTTGTGGATAATAAAGAGGATTTCCAACGTCTACAGAGTGATTTAGGCCATTTGGAAGAATGGGCTGAAAGATGGCAGATGGAGTTTAATGCTGATAAATGTGAGGTGCTACACCTTGGCAGGATAAATCAAAATATGGTAAATTTACGGGAATTGAAGAATGCAGTTGAACAGAGGGATCTGGGAATAACCGTGCATAGTTCCTTGAAGGTGGAATCTCATATAGATAGGGTGGTAAAGAAAGCTTTTGGTATGCTAGCCTTTAGAAAGAGCATTGAGTATAGAAGCTGGGATGTAATGTTAAAATTGTACAATGCATTGGTGAGACCAAATCTGGAGTATGGTGTACAATTTTGGTCGCCCAGTTATAGGAAGGATGTCAACAAAATAGAGAGAGTATAGAGGAGATTTACTAGAATGTTGCCTGGGTTTCAACAACTAAGTTACAGAGAAAGGTTGAATAAGTTAGGTCTTTATTCTCTGGAGCGCAGAAGGTTAAGAGGGGACTTGATAGAGGTCTTTAAAATGATGAGAGGGATAGACAGAGTTGATGTGGACAAGCTTTTCCCTTTGAGAATAGGGAAGATTCAAACAAGAGGACATGACTTCAGAATTAAAGGACAGAAGTTTAGGGGTAACATGAGGGGGAACTTCTTTACTCAGAGAGAGGTAGCGGTGTGGAATGAGCTTCCAGTGGAAGTGGTGGAGGCAGGTTCGTTGGTATCATTTAAAAATAAATTGGATAGGCATATGGATGAGAAGGGAATGGAGGGTTATGGTATGAGTGCAGGCAGGTGGGACTAAGGGAAAATAATTGTTCGGCGCGGACTTGTAGGGCCGAGATGGCCTGTTTCCGTGCTGTAATTGTTATATGGTTATATGGTTATAAGTGCTGCTTTTTGGTTGAGGTCTCCATTTGATTTCTGAGGTAGTCCTTGCAGAATACTATAAAAAAAAACAACTGAGAATTTCTCCTTGGTATACTGTGGTCAATAACTATCCCCAATCAACACATAGAATAACTTGATTTATATATTTCTCATATATGTTGTTCATATTTCCCTCTGACCTCAGTCTTGGATAGTAGTCTGTGAACAGTCAGAAGCTGCGGTAAGTGCTGATATGTATATAAAGTGAGATCATAGATAGGGTGCATCATTCTACTTTTACATCTCAGCGATATTTTTTATTTCCAACACAGGTGTGAAAACATGCAGTTCCAGAGACCCGCCAGAGTTTCCATTCACCTCAGGCAAGATGATATCAGCGGCCCCTTTCAGTTCAACCTGTGGAAACGGATGCTGAAGCTAATTAATCCAGGTAAACGTATCTTCCGGTAGCGTCGAGGAATTATGGTGAATGCAATATGGAGAGAGATTTTGATAGAGGTTTGAGAAAAAAATGACACTTTTGTCGAGTCTGAAGAAAGGTTTTGTCCTGAAACGTCACCTGTTCCTTTTATCCAGAGATGCTGCCTGAACCGCTGAGTTACTCCAGCTTATTGTGTCTATCTTCAGTGTAAATTACCACCTGCAGGTCCATCCTATACATTTGGGCCGGGCCAGCCCACGGATTCAATAGCGATACACCAGATATGTAACACAGCTGGTAATCCTGGGGCCTGAACTAACAGTTTAAAGATCTGAGTTCAGTACAGTACAGAAGCAGACCCTTTGACCCACAATGTCCATGCTGTAAATGATGCCTAGATAAACTAATCTCCTCTGCCTGAAACTTATACCTCCATTCTCTGCATATCCATGTGCCTCTCTCAAAGCCTCATGAATCCCACTATTGTGTCTGCCTCCACCATCTCACCCGGCAACAATACTCCAGGCACCCTCTGTGTTAAAACAACTTACCCCGTACATATTGTTAAACTTCATCCCTCTCACCTTAAAGCCACGTCCTGTGGTCGTCCACATTTTCACCCTGGGGGAAACAAGGTTATGAATGTCTACCCTCTCTCTACCTTGCATCATTTTAACCATTGCTACCAGCTTCCCATCACACTATGGAAACAGTGCAATTTAAATTCAGTTCATAATTTGGAATTTAGCAACAACTGACCTCCATTAAGATGACCACAAAAAATCCAGATTGTGCTAAAATCTCTTCTGCTTCATTGATGCCCCTCAGCACAGTAGATCTACCATCCTTATCCAGCTTTCGTGACGCCAGACTGACTACTGTGGTTCAAATGAGAAAGTGCAGCAGCAACTCACTGGGTCAGCGGCAGCTGTGGAGGAAATGGACAGGTGCCGTTTCTGGTCAGGACCCTTCATCAGACTAGTTCAGACTGATTCAACTAGTCTGTAGAAGTTTCACATTCTGAAACAATGCTTGTACATTCCCTTCACAAATGTTGTCTCACCTGCTCAGTTCCTCCAGTACTCTGTGCTCGGGTCAACATTCCAGCATCTGTTGTTCCTTGTCTGGATGGTTCCTAAATGCTGTGTGAGATGCTCTAGTAATGGGCAGTAAATGCTGGCCTGAACAGCAATGCCGGAGTCGGTGAAATCCGCGATGCAGTCATTGACACTGTCACAGCTGGTAAGGCAGATGCCTCACAGCGCCAGAGACCCGGGTTCGACCCTGTCCTCATCTGCTGTCTGTGTGGAGTTTGTACGTTCTCCCTGTGACCACATGAGTTTCCTCCATCTGCGCTGGTTTCCTCCCACATCCCACAGACGTGCAGGTTTGTAGGCTCGTTGACCTCTACACATTACCGTTAGTTTGTAGTGAATGGATGAGAAAGTGGGATAACTAGAATTAGTGTGAACGGGTGATCGATGGTCTGCATGGACACGGCGGGTCAAAGGTCAATTTCCATGCTGTATCTCTTTAACCTCTACGCTGTTGCAAGGTTATGTCAGTGAGTGAGCGATAGAGTCACATCAGCGCTCCCCCATCCTCCAAGTCTTGTTCCTCAATGGAGGGAAGTGGGGAGAGAAGGCAGGCGGGAATGCCTGGTAAATAATGGCTATTCCTGATAGTATAGAAGATATTTACATCTAGATAGTTTAGGATTAGAAAGGGTAGACAGTCAGCACCTTTAAGAGTTTGAAAGTAGTTTGTCGTGACCCCCCCCCCCCCCCCCCCCCCCCCCCCCCCCCCCCACCCTCTTCACCTATATCCACCTATCACCAGGGCTGCATGGTGGGGCAGCAGTACAGTCCAGAGTCCCGGGTTCGATCCTGACTACGGGTGCTGTCTGTATATAGTGTGTACATTCTCCCTGTGACAACGTGGAGTTTTCTGCGGGTGCTCCGGTTTCCAACCGCATTACAAAGACGTGCAGGTGTGTAGCTTAATTGTATTGTGTAAATTGTCCCTAGTGTGTAGGATGGAACTAGTACGGGTGACCAGTGGTTGGCGTGGACTCGTTGAGCCGAAGGGCCTGTTTCCACGATGTATCTCTAAAATAGACTAAACTAAATCACTTGCTAGGCTCTGCGCCATTCCACCTCTCTCTTCCAGCCAGCGGGCGTAACTGAATGGTGAGAGGGGCAACATTTAAAGGTGACGCGCGGGCCAAATGTTTTACACAGCGGGTGGTGGGTACCTGGAATCTGCTGCTAGCTTTGGTGGAGACAGATGTGACAGTGGTGTGTTGGATGTGCACATGGATATGTAGGGATATGGGTAACGTGTAGGCGGAGAAGCTTAGTTGAACTTGGCCTCATGTTCAGCATGAATACATAGACAGTTCTTGTGCTGTACTGCTATATGTTCTAAATGTGATATGTTTATGGCGGCACAGTGGTAGAGGTGCTGCCTTACAGCGCTTGCAGCGCCACAGACCCGGGTCCGATCCCGACTACGGGTGCTGTCTGTACGGAGTTTGTACGTTCTTCCCGTGACCGCGTGGGTTTTCTCCGAGATCTTCGGTTTCCTCCCACACAACAAAGATGTACAGGTTTGTAGGTTAATTGGCTTCGTGTATGTGTAAAATTATTCCTAGTGTGTGCAGGATAGTGTTAATGTGCGGGGATCGCTGGTCAACGCGGACTCGATGGGCTGAAGGGCCTGTTTCAGCGCCACATCTCCAAACTGAACTAAACTGAAGAGAAAACAGGTAATGTTTCAGATCTGCGGCCTGTGTTCAGAACTGAGCAAAAAGAAAGCGGCATCTTGTAACATTTCCCACTTTTATTTTAAATAATAATAATAATAATAATACATTTTATTTTTGGGCGCCTTTCAAAAATCCCAAGGACACCTTACAGAGATTAACAAGAATAAGAAAACATATAATCGGAATAAAATAAATAATAAAGACAGCACAAAAACACAAATTAAAAACAGAATTCAATCCAAAGACAAAAAAATCAAAAACACAATGTGAAGAGAGAGCAGCGGCAGCTAAAGCGCGCCAACGTCCACTCTCCCTTCCGACAGCCATCTTGGATATCCAGCATTTGCAGTTTATTTTTACATTTTCATTTACTGTGCATGAATGTATATTGACCAACCACTGAATTTGTCAAAATGTTTGATTGGCAAATCGCGTGGATTCACCATCCAGACTTTTTTCTCCTCTTCAGTCCCAGTCAAACTGAAGCTGAATCCGGACACTGCGCATCCGAGACTCATCCTGTCCAGTGACCTGACATCCATCAGGCTTGGTGCTAAACAGAAGGTGCCTGACAAACCAGAGCGATTTGTACAGTGGCACGGTGTCCTGGCATCTCAGGGCTTCAATACTGGGAGCCAGTACTGGGAGGTCGAGGTCGGAAGGAACACCATGTGGAGTGTGGGAGTGGTAAAAGCATCGGTATTGAGGAAAGCGGAGTTCGCACCGGAACCAAAATCCGGTGCCTGGGTATTGTGGCGTCTGGGAGAGGTATATACCACTATGTCTTCACCACGTACTGCCCTTCCTGTTCCAGTCAAACCCCAGAGATTGGGCATCTACCTGAACTATGAGGCTGGCCAGGTGACACTGTACAATGCTGATGACATGTCACATCTGTACACATTCAGCGACAAATTCACTGAGAAACTCTATCCTTTCTTCTTAACGGGTTGCAACATTGATTCATTGCAAATACTCCACTTGCATATATAGGTTTATTTGGTGAACGTGGGGCCAGCCTTTATAGGGAGACATTTGAAACGTCCCTACTTCCAAGAGTTATCAATGTTAAACACTGCTAAGAGTCCAACACTGTCTCTATCTGTAAGCTGCTATTAATAGTGTTTTACTCCATTTTTAGATATTTATATCCCCATCTGCTAAAATTCCTGAGTCAAACACCTCTATCACATTCTTATGCATTAAATTGCCCTCACTACCCATCTTTTTGGCCAATCAACACTGAATTCACCCATCTTCTTTTGTGGACAGGTGACCTCGGGTGACGGAGGTAGTGAATGAAATCCACATTAGGCAGGAAATGGTGGGATTGATTGAAGGTCTGCACCCCAGGGTACTTAAGGAAGTGGCTCCAGAAATCATGGATGCATTGGTGATCATTTTCCAATGTTTTATAGATTCAGGATCAGTCCTGTGGATTGGAGGGTAGCTAATGATAGCCCACTTTATAAGAAAGGAGGGAGAGAGAAAACAGGGAATTATAGACCAGTTTGCCTGACATCAGTGGTGGGGAAGATGTTGGAGTCAATCACAAAAGATGAAATAGCGGCACATTTGGATCACAATAACATGATCGGTCCGGGTCAGTATGGATTTACGAAGGGGAAATCATGTGTGACTAATCTGGAATTTTTTGAGGATGTAACTAGGAGAATTGGCAAGGGGGAGACTATGTATATGGTGCATCTGGACTTTCAGAAAGCCCTTGATAAGGCCCCACACAGGAGATTAGTGGGCAAAATTAGAGCACATGGTAATGGGGGTAAGGTACTGACATGGATAGAAAATTGGTTGCCAGACAGGAAACAAAGGGTAGGGATAAACGGGTCCCTTTCAGAATGGCAGGCAGTGACTAGTGGGATACTGCAAGGCTTGATGCTGGGACCACAGCTATTTACAATATACCTAAATGATTTAGATGAAGGGATTAGCAAATTTGCAGATGACACAAAGCTGGGTGGCAGTGTGAACTGTGAGGAGGATGCTATGCGGATGCAAGGTGACTTGGGCAAGTTGGGTGAGTGGGCAGATGCATGACAGATGCAGTTTAATGTGGATAAAAGGGAGGTTATCCACTTTGCAGGCAAGAACAGGAAAGCAGATTATTATCTGAATGGTGTCATGTTAGGAAAAGGGGAAGTACAATGTGATGTGGGCGTTCATCAGTCTATGAAAGTAAGCATGCAGGTACAGCAGGCAGTGAAGAAACCTAATGGCATGTTGGCCTTCATAACACGAGGAGTTGAGTATCGGAGAAAAGAGGTCCTTCTACAGTTGTACAGGGCCCTAGTGATACCACACCTGGAGTATTGTGTGCAGTTTTTGGTCTACAAATTTGAGGAAGGATATTTTTGCTATTGAGTGAGTGCAGTGTAGGTTCACGAGGTTAATTCCCGGGATGGCGAGACAGTCATATGTTGAATAATGGAGCAACTGGGCTTGTATACACTGGATTGAGAAGGATGAGAGGATATCTTATTGAAACATATAAGATTATTAAGGGATTGGGCATGCTAGAGGCAGGCAACATGTTCCCGATGTTGGAGGAGTCCAGAACCAGGGCACACAGTTCAAGAATAAGGGGTAGGCCATTTGAAAAAAACTTTTCTCACCCCGAGAGTTGTGAAGCTATGGAATTTTCTGCCTCAGAAGGCGGTGGAGGCCAATTCTCTGGATGCTTTAATGAGAGAGATCGATAGAGCTCATAAAGATAGCGGAGTCAAGGATATGGGGAGAAGGCAGGAACGGGGTACTGATTGTGGATGATCAGCCATTATCACAGTGAATGGCAATGTTGGTTTGAAGGGTCGAATGGCCTACTCCTGCACCTATTATCTACTGTTCCAATTTTTCTCAACTTAATTCTACACAAAATTCTGGAATGCTGATAAAAGATCAGCAAATCTATCGGCTTCAAAGCCAATTATAAGAAGTTAACGCGAAGGAGACTTCACAGGGAAGAAGGCTATGAAGCACATTATAAAAAGTTAAATGTGAAGAAAATGTTCATAACTTCTGATATTGAGGATACTATGTTCTTAAGCGTGTGTGTACTGGTGATCACAAGTCGGAATTAACTCTATGGGCCGAAGGGCCTGTTTCCATGCTATATTATTTAATTCAATTCAATAAATCATCTGCAACTTAGTCTAGGTTTTGTCCAAATGAAACACTGGCCACACAGTGGTGGAGCAGTAGAGTTGCTGCTTTACAGCGCCAGAGAGCCAAGTTCAATCCTGATTAGAGGTGCTGACTGTCTGGAGTTTATACATTCTCCCTCCAGTCTCTTTCCACATATCAGTGAAGTGCAGGTTTGTAGGTTTATTGGCCTCCAAATTGTCCCTAGTGTGTAGGATAGAACTAGTGTATGGGTGATGGTGTTCGGTATGGACTGATTACACGCTGTATCTCTAAACTCATCTAAACACATTTCTCCATATTTCATTTGTAAATTCAGAGTTCATTCTGATAACGTACCAATGGCTCTTTAAACTGGTTGGAAAATCCTCCTCATAGTTTAGCATATTAATTTCAAAGGAAGGCTTTGAAATTTGACATGAGCAAATAAATCTACAAATTAATTTCTTCTTTGCGTTTGCTCATGTTATCCAATTTGGTGACCGTGGTGCAAAATTAACTGGCAATCTTGCCTAGTAACTATTTCATTTGTCATTCAAAAAACCTATGTCTGCATGTGAAGGAACAATACATCAATAGAATGTAAACTATGAACAGATTTATCAATAACTGCATAATATCAGTTGCATTCGTTGCTTTCAAGTCTGGGAACAATTGTTTTAGACATTGAACATAGAAAATAGGTGCAGGAGGAGGCCATTTGGCCCTTCAAGCCTGCACCGTCTTTCATTTTGATCATGGCTGATCATCCACAATCAGTAAACCGTGCCTGCCTTCTCCCCATATCCCTTGATTCCGCTAGCCCCTGGAGCTCTATCTAACTGTTTTAAATTCATTCAGTGAATTGACCTCCACTGCCTTCTGTGGCAGAGAATCCTAAATTCACAACTCTGGGTGAAAACGTTTTTTCTCAGCTCAGTTTTAAATAGCCTCCCCTTTATTCTTGGACTGTGGCTCTGGTTCTGGACTCCCCCATCATTGGGAAGTTTTTTTCTGCATCTAGCAGGTCCAGTCCTTTTATAATTTTATACATTTCTATAAGATCTCATCCTAAATTCCAGTGAATGCAATCCCACTCTTTCCAATATTTCCTCATATGACAGTCCCGCCATCCCGGGGATTAACCTCGTGAATCTGCGCTGCACTTCTTCAATAGTTAGGAGACGGAAACTGCACACAATACTCCAGATGTTGTCCCACCGGAGTCTGTGCAACTGCAGATGGACGTCTTCAGTCCTATACTCAAATTCTCTCGTTATGATGGCCAACATGCCATTGGGTTTCTTCACTGCCTGCTGTACCTGCATGTTTACTTACAGTAACTGGTGTACAATGATACCCAGGTCACATTGCACTTCACTTTTTCCTAATCTGACACCATTGAGATAATATTCTGTCTCCTTGATCTTGCCGCCAAAGTGGATAACCTCTCATTTATCTACATTATAATGCATCTGCGCACTCACTAAACCTGTCCAAGTCACTCTGCAACCTCCTAGCATCCTCTTCGCAGTTCACACTGCACCAGCTTCGTGTCATCTGCAAATTATCTATTGTTAAATTTAATCCCATCATCTAAATCATTAATATATATTGTATAATACAATTAATTCAAAATAAATGCTTTAGAACTGCCTGTTCAATTTCACTTAATTTTATTAAATAATGGTTTGCAATAATTAGTTGTTTCTTCTTTACTACAATTTAACTATAAATAAAATGTATATATAATCGATTCTTCACATCCATAACCTAAATGTTGATTTATTTCATTTCAGTTACCGCGCAAATAAAGGTCAACAAAACTGGAGGTTTTAAGCTAATTAAATAGTTACTATGCAAACCTTTTATTTTTTTATTTTGACAGAGCCGATATTTCTGTCCTTTTTTCAAAACTATAGTTCATGTGTGCAGATATTTCTCATGACTTGCTGTTAAATTCAAAATCAGATGCTAATTACAGAATATACAAATTAATGGACAACAGTTTTTGCTGCTGCACAGTGGTGCAGCTGGTGGAGCCTCTGCCTCATAGTGCCAGAGACCCAGGTGGAATCCTGACCTTGGTGCTGACTGTGTGGAGGTTGCACGTTCACCCTGTGATTGTGTGGGTGCTCCGGTTTTTTTCAAATAATCTAAAGACATGCGGTTTGTAGGTTAATAAAATTGTCCTCATTGTGTAGGGTATGGGTGCCAAGGTGAGATAACATACAACTAGTGTAATTGATAGTTGGCATAGACACAGTGGGCTTCTGTTGTTTCTGTATAATCAATCAACTAACAGCCCACTTAGGTGAGCAGTGGGGTTGGTGAAAAACAAGGAGAATATTCCTTAAATATTACTTAAATTCATTAACTTTGTTGATGTAGAGACCTGCTCCTCATTCTCCATAAGCAGAGAGTCAAGAGTCAAGACATTGTCATATGTCCCAGATAGGACAATTAAATTCTTGCTTGCTGCAGCACAACACAATAGTGTAAGCACAATACAGAACAGAACAGTTCAGAAGCAGGCCTAAAGAAATTGTACACTGACCCCGCATGAAAAAGTGCGATGTTATGGCGCCATTTACAAAGTCCAGTGCGCTCTAGTTCTTATGAGCGGTGACCGATCCAGGCGAGCCCCAGGCTGCCGCGATCCTTCAGCCATCGGCATCCAGGATGTGATATCCCTCTGCCCGCCCGTCTACCTCCCTGCAGACAACCGTCCGCCGGATCAAACGACCGTTAAACGGCTCGGCGGCTTCCCGCCCTAGGCCGCGTCGTGCTGGCAGCTTCTGCCGCGCTCCCAGAATGGATTACATGGGATGTGAATCGGAAAGACATGGGGCTCGTTTTCAGATTCAGTGGGTTTAATTCCAACAGCTTTGTATTCTACAACGGAGTACACTTTATGTAAATATTACTCTATGCTAATATTTCTATTTCACAATAGTACACAAACATGGAATAGGTGGGTTACAGGTAAACAAGATGTACGGGATATGAATGTTCCATTTTTAATATATTATAAGAAAGAGGAGGTCACAGTTGACTGGTTTAGAACGGGAGCGAGGCGCGCTGATAGTGAACACGAAAGGACTAGTTTAGTTTACGATAGTCACGTGTACTGAGGTACCGTGAAAACCCTTTGTTTACTTGCTATCCAGCCAGTGAAAGGACTAGACATCGTTTCAGCCAAGTCGTCCAGAGTGACACAGGATGAAGGGAATAATGTTTAGTGTGAGATAAAGTCCGATTAAAGTGGTCTGGGGGACTTCAATGAGGTAGGTGGTGGGTCAGGATCGCTCTGCAGGAGGTTGGTTCGTTTACCTGGTAACAGCTGGAGAGAAACTATTCGTGAGTCTGGGGGTGTGCGTGTTCACACTTCTGTACCTCTTCCGTGATGGGAGCGGGGAGAAGAGCGAATGAGCAGAGTGAGAGACGTCCTTCATCATAATGTGTGTTCTTGCCGAGGCAGCGTGAAGCATAAATGGAGTCAATGGAAAGTAGGGTGCTTTGCGGGATGGTCTTGGCCAACGTCCACAGCTCTCTGCAATGTCTTGCTGTCATAGATGGAGCTGTTTCATCAATGCGTTGATGCTTCCTGTGAACAAGCTGTCTCTGACGTGTATCTGTAGATGTTGGCGAGAGTTGTTGGTGTGCTTTCTTGGTCAATACTTGGATATGGCTAGTCCAGGACAAATAGTTGGCGAGATATACTCCTCAGGACTTGAAGCTTTCATCTGCCTCCACAACGGCGCTCCAATTCAGACTAGATATGTACCTGGTCCGCACACCGCCTCGCTATCTGTACTCGAGTGTGTACACCGCCTCGCTATCTGTACTCGAGTGTGTACACCGCCTCGCGATCTGTGCTCGAGTGTGTACACCGCCTCGCGATCTGTACTCGAGTGTGTACACCGCCTCGCAATCTGTACTCGAGTGTGTACACCGCCTCGCTATCTGTGCTCGAGTGTGTACACCACCTCGCAATCTGTACTCGAGTGTGTACGCCGCCTCGCTATCTGTACTCGAGTGTGTACACCGCCTCGCAATCTGTACTCGAGTGTGTACGCCGCCTCGCTATCTGAAGCCGAGTGTGTACACCGCCTCGCTATCTGTGCTCGAGTGTGTACACCACCTCGCTATCTGAAGCCGAGTGTGTACACCGCCTCGCTATCTGTAGTCGATCACACGTTTTACTTCGGCACACTGCTAAGGAATAAGAATGTCTTCAATGCAGGTATACTTTGAGGAGAGGTGAGGGATATTCCAGAGCGCGTGGTACTCAGACGCATCCGCTCCGCAGACGACTCGTTGCGGAATCGGTAAATTAGCGGGGGTAATGAACTACGGCGCATTTCTCTACTGACTCATATATGAAATATATTAGACAATTATATGAACGGAACTGTAACGAGTTGTCGGCGTAGGTTAAAACAAGTCAGCAGGTGACAGTCTCGTGTTCATTGAGTAATTTTCTGTTGAAATGAGGATCTGCAGTTGTGTGAAGGAATAGGGGCCACCGTGACCTTACAGTCGCCAGCTCTAGTGTTACATCCGCACCAGTTTCAAGAGATGACTCAAGCACCGGGTCACATGGCTAATCGCGTTCTTCACCTCCTGTCTGAATTTTTTCTGTGTCATTCCGTAGATACACGTGTTGGCGCAGGAGTTGACATAGATAAGTAGGACACCCACCTCATTGGCGATATATGAGGGACTCGTATGATTTCCATCGACGGGACTGACCGTGACTCGAGTGCAGACGAAAGTGACAGTTTCCGTTGTCCACAGCAGTATATAGACGCCGGACACAGTGAAGAGTAAAACCATGGATTTACGCCGATTCTCCGCCTCGGTGTCATTGCCTTTCAGCCGCCGGCGGACCCTGCTGGCCGCCACCATGTTCCTGACCGTCAGCCCGTTGAATAATAGGATTAGAAGGCAAGGGAGGAATGAGAGAGAGATGCTACACATCCAGGAGAACATGATCCACCAGATGGAGGTGAGATAGGCGGGTCTGGGCCAACACCCCCAGTTCACATTGTCCTTGGTGAAGCGCGGCTCGTACATGAACTGAAAGGGGATATACTTTATACAGCTCAGTGCACACATGGACACAATGACAGTGGTGGCCGTCCTATCCGTACAATATGTGAGTCTCAGCTTCGGGCAGCAGATGCTGACAAAACGATCAAAGGTGAAAGACACGGTTAACCAGACGGAGTAGTCCAGTGTAACTATCCGCAGGTAAACGTCGGAAGGACACACTGCGCTGAGGGAGAGGAAAGAGTTCGGGTTGTAATAACCATAGATTCCTTGCAGCAACACGTGGAAGATGATGACCAGCAGACCGGACATTGCCATCGCCACCATGTAACGCGTGATTCCTTTGGTGAGACCACACTTGCCCCGGTACAGGATCGCAGCCGTCAGTACGTTCGCTGGAGGAAACACAGAACACTTCGATATAATTATTTAAACAGAGCAACCAATATAATAGAACGCAAAGTTTCTGCGCTCAGTGCGATGCCGTCAATTCAGATGAATCGCTGAGGCGACCAAAAGTAAAGACAATTCGTTCATTAGTCAAAGGAATGCAAAAACAGCATCACACGTTGCTCTACGTATAGGGAGGTTTCACGGCAATCGAGTCACGACCCATGACCCGTACTGTTGCTACGCTACGCCAACTGGAGTACACGCGATGAACTGCAGGTAAGCACTTGCCATTGTTTCCAGCGTAGCGGCCCGTTAAAACCCGCGCTGCAAATAGTTATGGAAATCGGGATAAGCGTGTGAGACATTTATCCTGCTTCAGAATTCCAAAAGTGAGGAGAAATGACGGTAGATAAAAGCGAGAGCTGAAGGGACAACAACAGCCAGAGTGCTTGGCGCAAATTGGCCGTTTACTCACTGCATTTCACCAACTAAGGCATTATTTGTGTTTTTTCTTGATTTCGTTGACATCTAAAGCGTTTCAGAAGTGATAAATCTGGCTGTAAATTTTTTTAATCGCCCATGGCTCTCAAGTGGGTTTTTACATACAAAATGAAAACGCATCTGAAGAAAAAATTACAGCCAGATTGATCACTTCTGAGACTTTTTAGATACCAAAGGAATCAAGAAAAAACACAAATAATGCCTTAGTTGATGAAATGCAGTGAGCAAACGCGATAATTCACATTATTTCCCAATTCCGATATCTGCACGGCCAATGTTTACCAAGCACTTTAGCTGCTGTTTTCCCTTCAGTTCTCGCTTCTCTTTACCTTCATCTCGCTTCACTTTTGGAATTCTAAAGTTGGGTACATGTCTCTCACACTTACCCCGAATTTCACAATTTTTTTCAGCGTCAAAATTCACCATTTTGGCGGTTTTTAACAGGTAGGAAAGTACGCGTTTCTTGCATTGATAACATATACCGGAAGTAACGGATGTCCTCCAGATGGATTGAGCGGCTCCGTGGGTCAAGCTCGATAGCCCAGTGACCTTACGTGCATCCCCCCTATTGTACTTGCGTGTCACTTGATTGTATTTGTTTCGTTTAGTTGAGAGATACAGCGCGGAAACAGGCCATTCGGCCCACAGGGACCGCGCCGACCAGCGATCCCCGCATATTAACACTATCCAACACACATTAAGGACATTTTTTATATTTACCAAGCCAATTAGCCCACACATCTGTCCGTCTGCACGCGGTCACGGGGAGAACGTACAAACTCCATACAGACAGCAGCCGTAGTCGGGATCGATCCCGGATCTCCGGCGCTGTGAGGCAGTAACTCAGCAACTGAGGCAGTGCTGTGAGGCAGCAACTCTACCGCTGCGCCACCGCACCCGCCCCCTACTATCTGTGTATAGAATTATATGCTGTGTTTGAATAGCGTGCAAAACAAAGCTTTTCACTGTATTTTGGTACCAGTGACAATAGCAAACCTTAGCCTAAACGCTGACCTATTTCCCAAACTAACTGCAGAACAAGACGCTACGTCGGACGCCCATCCCTAATATCAGCTGGCGCCATTCACAACATGTATGTGCTCCAAGTACCAATGGACTTCTCATGAAGGCACATCGAGCAGACACAATTAACGTGTTTCTTTGTTCACGGAAGGAGTCTGCCCCAGTAACTGACCCAAACAGAATCAGTGTCTACAGTAGTGTGCTTCTTGTTGCTCAAAGAGCGCCACCCTGGCACAGCCAGTAGTGACGCTGCCGCACAGAGCCAGAGACACGGGAGTACATGTGTAAGTGAGATGACATCCAAATAGTGCGAATGGGTGATTGATGATCAGTGTGGCCTCCCTGGGTCGATGCTGTATCTCGAAACCAAACTACAATTCTTATTACGCTTAGTTATTGGTTACCGGTTAAATGGCGACTCAAAATGAACAATAAAATGGGGTATGGATGTTAGAAAACCGGAATTCTACACATTTATTGGTGAAAATATGTAGTTGGCTCGGCAGCATCTGTAGAGACAGAGAGGCGGGATTTAATATTTCAGGAAGATATTTATTCGACGGACCTCGAGCGTTGTTTAACTGGCAGAGAAGAAGGAGTGTTGGTGGGAACATTGATGCGTGCATTGTGGAGAGGACTCCTTACAATGGGAGAGATAATGGGGAGGTGCCGAGTGACAGAATAACTCGCTGAATGGAAACAAATGGCGAATCTTTCCACATAGGGCGAGGAAGAGCGAAAAAGCGAGAAATGCAGACAGAAAGATAGGATGAGGCTGAGAGCAGAAAGAGATAAATAGACAGATGGTGAGAAAAAGAGACGGGGCGGGTGTAAACAGAAATAGAGGGAGGCTGGGAGAAGCAGGGAGAGGAAAGAGGAAGACAAAAGGAGACGGAAAAACACACAGTCAAAGTAGCCTTTATTGTCATTCAGACCTTGCGGTCTGAACGAAGTTTCGTTGGCTTGCAGTCCTACATATAGTTAAAAAATGACAACAAAACACACAATAAACACAAATTAACATCCACCACAGTGAGTTCACCAGGCACCTCCTCACTGTGATGGAGGCAAAAGTCTCCATCAAAAGAGAGAATGGAAGAGAAACACGCGAGAACGCGAGTGTGTGTGTGTGAGAGAGAGAGAGAGAGATGGTGTGTGAGAGAGGGAGTGTGTGAGAAAGAGAGAGAGGGAGAGAGGGGGTATGAGAGAGAGACAATGAGAGAGAGAGAGAGAGGGTGTGTGTGTGGGAGAGAGAGAGAGAGAGGGAGGGAGAGAGAGAGGGGGGAGGGGGGGACATGGCGAATACTGCAAAGGGGCAGAAGGAGAAAGATAAATAAAGAACCAGAGTCACAGAGGGTGATAGACCGAGACGGGGCGAGGGAGAGAAATTATAAAATAGAGACAAAGGGAGAAGAGGAGAGAGAGGGGTAGAAACTGCCTGAGCCGCTGAGGTGTTATCGCATTTTGTATAATGAAATTATTCCCTTGGCCGCTGGGACGGGAACATCTGCGGTTTCATGTGAGAAAGAGCAGCGCACGGCAGCAGAGAGTGGCAGAAACACTGGGGTAGATGATCGGTAACATTGGGACTGAGCAGCAACGCGTTGATCAACGTGACCGGACTTACCAGGGAGGCCAAACGCCGCCAGAATTGGATAAGAAACCTCCTTCACGAACAGAATGAGAGCCCGCCCCATTGTGGAAGAGTCGCCGTGTGGACAGCGAACCCGAGGACACGATGGAGCAAAGAGCGCGGCTGAGATACCCATTTATATCCGCCTCAATCCTCCAGTGGATTTAAGGAGTAACCGTTCAATTACATTATTCACAAGCTCTTGAACAAACAACTTCTCATCCCCTGGTTCTACCATTTTGGTCTACCTTAGATTTTGCAGCATCTGCAGTTCCATCTGCAGTTCCTTCTTAAACATCTAAAATCAGTATCCCGTTCCGGCTTTCACCCCCAATATCATTTGATTCCCAAAGAGCTAAATCTAACTCTCTCTTGAAAACATCCAATGAATTGGCCTCCACTGCCTTCTGTGGCAGATAATTCCACACTCAAAATGCTCTGGGTGATACGGTTTTCCTCATCTCAGCCCTAAATTGCCTACCCCTTATTCTTAAACTGTGACCGTTGGTTCTGGACTCCCCCAACATCGGGAACATTTTTCCTGCATCTACCCTGTCCAATCTTCTAAGAATTATATATGATTCTATGAGCCCCCTCTCCTTCCACTGAATTAAATCGAAGATAAGCCCAGTCGACCCATCCTTTCATCATACGTCAGTCCCGCCATCCCGAGAATTAACCTGGTAAACCTACACTGCACCCCCTCAATAACAATAATGCCCTTCTTCAAATAAGGAGCCCAAAATTGCACACAATACTCCAGGTGCGGTCTCACCAGGGCCCTGTACAACATCATTCAGATATCCTTGCTCCTAAACATACATCTTTTCGCCACGACTGCCAACATGTCATTGGCTTTCTCCACTGCCTGCTGTACTTGCAAGCTTACTTTCGACGACTGGTGTACAAGGACACCCAGGTCTCGTTGCACCCCCTTCTCCTAATGTGATATCATTCAGATAATAAACTGCCTTCCTGTTCTTGCCACCAAAGTGGATAAGCTCACATTTATGGGGCCCCTGCTTTTCTCGCTGTACATACTTCCTCTGGGTTCCATCCTTAGAAAGCATGGCATCTCCTTCCACTGTTATGCAGATGATACCCAGCTTTATTTGCCGCTGAGGGGGGAAGATGCCTTTTCTGTAAAATCGCTTCTGTCTTGTCTTGATGACATTAAGTCCTGGTTGGCCCTAAACTTTCTTGGATTTAATGAAAAGAAGACAGAGGTGATTTTATTTGATCCCAATGGCTGCCGTGAACCTCCATTTGTTGATTTAGGTCCATTGTCAAGGTACGTGAAGCCAACAGTTGTGAACCTGGGTTTTAGGATGGACAGTGACTTTAAATTAGATCGCCAAATATGCGCGGTGGTTAAGTCCAGCTTCTTTCACCTAAGGAAGCTGGCGAAGGTGAAGCCCATTCTCGAGCGGCAGCATTTTGAGACAGTAATCCATGCCTTTATTACATCTAGGCTGGATTACTGTAACGCGCTCTATTTTGGTGTTGCTCGTTCTTCACTGGCTCGTCTCCAGTTGGTTCAGAATGCTGCTGCTCGCCTTTTAACAGGGACTCGAAAGAGGGAGCACATATCGCCAATTCTGGCCTCTCTACACTGGCTCCCGGTGCACTTTCGGGTTCATTTTAATATACTGTTATTTGTTTTTAAATCTCGGAATGGGCTCGCCCCGCCTTACCTCTCTGAGCTGCTCCACCCATACGCTCCTGCCCGGTCCCTCAGGTCAGCTGGTCAGCTGCTCCTGGAGGTACCGAGGTCTAGTCGGAGGCTCAGAGGGGATAGAGCCTTCTCTGTTGCTGCTCCGGCACTCTGGAACACCCTGCCGTTGCACATCAGACAGGCCCCCTCACTGTCCATCTTCAAATCCAGTGTTAAAACGTATTTGTACTCCCTGGCTTTTGACCATGCCTGAGGCTTTGCTTCTGTTTGTGGTGTTTTTGATGTTTCTTTATTTTACATGTCTTTTCCTACTATTTCTTTTGATTGTTATTTTTGGTGTATATTAACTTTTTTGTCAATGATTAGTGATGTACAGCACTTTGTTGCAATTTTGTTTGTTTTTAAAGTGCTCTATATATAAAATTATTATTATTATTATTATTATTATTATTATTATGCACATTATATTGCATCTGCTATGCTTTGCCCACTCACCCAACCTATCCAAGTAACCCTGCAGCCTCATAGCATCCTCCCCGCACCTCACACTGCAACCTAACTTTATGTCATCCGCAAAGTTAGAAATGTTACATTTAATTACCGCGTCTAAATCGTTAATATATATTGTAAACAACTGGGGTCACCGCACAGAGCCATGCGGCACCCCATTAGTCACTACCTGCAATTCTGAAAGGCACCCGTTAATTCCTACACTTTGCTTCCTGTTTGCCAACTAGTTCTCTATCCATGTCAATACCCTACCCCCAATAACATGTGCTCTAATTTTGCACACTAATCTCTTGTATGGGACCTTGTCAAAGGCTTTTTGAAAATCCAGATACACCACATCCACTGGCTCTCCCTTACCCATTCTACTTGTTACACCGTCAAAAAAATTCCATAAGATTAGTCAAGCATGATTTCCCCTTCATAAATCCATGCTGACTTTCCGATCCCGTCACTACTTTCCAAATGTGCTGCTATAACATCTTTAATAATCGTCTCCAACAGCTTCGCACTGCCAATGTACGGCTAAGTGGTCTATACTTCCCCGTTTTCTCTCACTCATCTTTCTTAAAAAGTGAATGAATGAATGAACACGTTTGTTGGCCAAGTATTCACATACGAGGAATTTGCCTTGGTGCTCCGCCCACAAGTGACAAAATGACACACAGTGACATTGACATGACACATAAAGCATTAAACATTAATAATCAAACATTATCGATTACACATAAAATACCTGAGCAAAGGGAGGCTGCAGATTTTTGCTTATGGTGTAGAGCTACTACTCGTGGGGGAAAAAGGTGTGTTGTGTCTGACTGTGGCAGCTTTGACAGTCCGGAGTCGCCTGACAGAGGGAATTGATTCAAATAGTTTGTGGCCAGGGTTGAGTGGGGTCGGAGATTATTTTACCCGTCCGCTTCCTGGCCCTTGCAGTGTACATTTTGTCAATGGAGGGAAGGTTGCTGACAGAAATCTTATCAGCTGATCGGACGATTCGCTGCAGCCTCCGGGTGTCTTCCTTGGTGGCTAAGCCAAAACAGACCATAATGGAAAAGGTGAGGACAGACTCCACGATGGCCGTGTAGAATTGGACCATCATTGCCTGTGGCAGATTGTGCTTCATCAGCTGCCGCAGGAAGTACATCCTCTGTTGTGCCTTTTTGAAAAGTGGAATTTTTTCTCCCGGGGAAAACCCACGCATTACCATATAACCATATAACAATTACAGCACGGAAACAGGCCATCTCGACCCTTCTAGTCCGTGCCGAACACATAATCTCCCCTAGTCCCATATACCTGCGCTCAGACCATAACCCTCCATTCCCTTCCCATCCATATAACTATCCACTGAAACACTGAATGCTGTCATGCATTCACATGGAGAAGGTGCAAACTTCATGGAGACAGGTGAAGGTCAGGATGAAAACTGGGTCACTGTTCGTGGATCAGCTCCTCCGGTCCACAGGAACTGATCCAGAGTCGATACCCATCATTGCATCAACACACAGTACATTCCGTAAATATGCAATAAAAATAGCAGAAGTTAAAGCTTGATATCACGTCTGTGCATCGGAGGGGGATTGTGAGAAACAGATGAAGTGACCATTAGTTATCGGGTTGAGTACATGTTTCAGATCTGCGGCTGCTGATGTTTCAGATCTCTACACACATTAATCGCGGTAATTGAAGTTAAATTAATTCTCGCCACCTAGTGACATCGAGGAAGTGATGGCCGCACCAACAGACCTGTTCGCCAGAATTTGGAAAAGACAAACGAATCTGAGTAAGTTGCAAGGAGGCCGTGAAATGTTGGCTATGTTTCCTTTCCCACGGGCGTAGCCTGGTCGGCACCTTCATATCAGATTTTATATGTCAGATTTCATATTTACCGCATGTAACTTGTTCTTTTATTTTCACTCAACATCCTCCCGGCGTTAAGCACCTGTCTGTGTAATTGGAAACGAATCGCACTTTATTCTTCCCTCAATACAACCAATCTGCTCTCTAGATTCAACCGCGCACTGAGGACATCTTGCCTGGTAATTTACTAATCCGCATGTCTCTAGGGCGTGAGGGACGGACGGAAGCGAAACCCCCGGGGGAAACCCACGCATTCACATGGAGAAGGTGCAAACTTCATAGGGACAGGTGAAGGTCAGGATGGAAACATGGTCACTGTCCATATAACCATATAACCATATAACAATTACAGCACGGAAACAGGCCATCTCGACCCTTCTAGTCCGTGCCGAACACATAATCTCCCCGTCCCATATACCTGCGCTCAGACCATAACCCTCCATTCCTTTCCCGTCCATATAACTATCCAATTTATTTTTAAATAATAAAAACGAACCTGCCTCCACCACCTTCACTGGAAGCTCATTCCACACAGCCACCACTCTCTGAGTAAAGAAGTTCCCCCTCATGTTACCCCTAAACTTCAGTCCCTTAATTCTCATGTCATGTCCCCTTGTTTGAATCTTCCCTACTCTCAGTGGGAAAAGCTTTTCCACGTCAACTCTGTCTATCCCTCTCATCATTTTAAAAACCTCTATCAAGTCCCCCCTTAACCTTCTGCGCTCCAAAGAATAAAGCCCTAACCTGTTCAACCTTTCTCTGTAACTTAGTTGCTGAAACCCAGGCAACATTCTAGTAAATCTCCTCTGTACTCTCTCTATTTTGTTGACATCCTTCCTATAATTAGGCGACCAAAATTGTACACCATACTCCAGAATTGGCCTCACCAATGCCTTGTACAATTTTAACATTACATCCCAAC